>NC_041390.1:564419298-564469598 GCF_002162155.2 Triticum dicoccoides | reverse complement strand
TCTACAGACTATACCCCTCTCGTGGCCGTTCGCAGTTTGGGGGCTAGACATTCTGGGCCCGTTCCCTCGGGCGCTAGGGTGCTATCGCTACCTCTATGTCGCCGTGGACAAGTTCACCAAGTGGGCTGAGGTTGAAGCTGTCCGCACCATCCCAGCAGGCTCCACAGTCAAGTACATCAAGGGTCTCGTGAGCCGGTTTGGGGTGCCTAACCGTATCATCACCGACAACGGTTCGCAATTCACCAGTAATCTCTTCAAAACGTATTGTGCTAACCTTGGAACCCAGATATGCTACGCCTCGGTGGCACACCCCCGGAGCAACGACCAGGCTGAGCGAGCCAACGCGGAGGTCTTGAGGGGCCTCAAAGCCAGCACCTTCAAGAAAAAGCTGGAGGCTTGCGGCAGGGGCTGGTACGACGAGCTCCAGTCCGTGCTGTGGTCTATCCACACAACCGCAGCCAAGCCGACTGGTGAGACCCCGTTCTTCCTCGTCTATGGAGCAGAGGCTATCCTCCCTCACGAGGTCAGGCGTCGCTCCGCACGGGTCCTGGCATTCGACAAGACGTAGCAGGACGCCATGCGGGGGACGGATCTCATGCTGGGGAGGAACGCCGTCGAGAAGCCGCGCTACGAGCGGCAAGGTATCAGCAGGCATTGCGGCGATACCACTGCCGCAACATCTGCCCCAGAACTCTTGAGGTAAGGGACCTCATGCTCAGACGGGTTCTCTCCAGGGAGGGGCTTCACAAGCTCTCTCCCATGTGGGAGGGCCCATTCAAGGTTGTTCATGTTTCCAGGCCTGGCTCCGCGCGCTTGGAGACCCCGGAGGGGGTACCCATCCAGAACGCGTGGAACATTCAACATCTCCGGAGGTTCTATCCCTGAGCGAGGCCTAGTGCCTATGGAAAGGCCCGGTGCCTGTGAAGAAGGCCAATGCCTGTGAAGCTGCCGCATTTTGGGAAGGCCCGGTGCCTGTGAAGAAGGCCAATGCCTATGAAGTCGCCGCATTTTGGGAAAGTCCTGGTGCCTGTGAAGAAGGCCAATGCCTGTGAAGCCGCCGCATTTTGGGAAAGGCCCGGTGCCTGTGAAGAAGGCCAATGCCTGTGAAGCTGCCGCATTTTGGGAAAGGCCCGGTGCCTGTGAAGAAGGCCAATGCCTGTGAAGCTGCCGCATTTTGGGTAAGGCCCGGTGCCTGTGAAGAAGGCCAATGCCTGTGAAGCTCGGCGCCCATGACACTCTCACGTAATAATGAGTGGGGCTGTATACGCCCTGGAGTCTCCAGAGTGCCGCCCTCGGGCATTGGGGGCTCCCACACATGCCTAGTGGCAGCACTTAGCTCCGCGCTGGTGAGAAGACGTCGAAGACTAGAATAGGTGTCGGACGCGGCTTTTTCATTTGCTTTCTGCAGTTGGCTTGTTCGTTCCTGTTTGACGTTTTACTAGAGTTGTTGTCGTCCCAGGCTTGTGACTTTATCTTTTTCACCCACTTGCCTCATTTTCTCTCGCAAATCTCGCGAGGGAGGTTCGCGGGCGCCCTCGCGAATGTTTTCTGCCCCGATTGTTTGAAGCTTTCCTGTCCGGGTCCGCTGCAGGAGCACCCCTCCCAGTTCGTGCCCCATGGGCATCGCGACACGAGCACAGGACCTGGGTCGATTGCCCCCACAACCAGACCGAAGGCTACTCCTCCTTCTAATCCTTGCAGGACATGAAGTGCGCGGCGAGGCCTCAGCCTTGGGAGCCGAGGACCGCGTCAAGCCCCACTGAGCTAAATAATTCCCGCACATGGGCACGCGGCGCGGAAACATAGCGCAGAAATAGCGGAAGCAACACGATGATCAACATCAACAGTTCTAACACGCCCCCGCGAGGCCCTACACTACCTTCTTTTTCTGCGCAGGGAAAGAAGAAAAACAAAATGGGCACGACTTGCTCGGCACCAACTTGCGGCGAAATCTCGAGCTGCCTCTGGGGGCTCAGGCGGATCCCTCCTCTCGCCCCATCGGGGCGCGACGGCGGGCTGATCCGCTACCTTCACCCAGGCAGGCACGACGGTGCTGGGGCTGGTCGCGGCCACCGCTGGAGGAGCTGCTGCCTGAGAGAGAGTCGCCGAAGCTTGGCGAGCCCCGAGCGTCGCCGCCTACACTCCGGCCGCCGCCTTCATCCTGGTCAGCACCGGGGCTGGGCAGGCGGCCGCGGTCATCGTATTCGGGGCAGCACCCAGCGCGGCGACCGTCTTCCCCGAACACCCTGACGTAGAGGGTGGTGTCGCCATCGAATTTGAAGTGCAGGGTGCACCGCTGGCTCAGGCCGCACGCACGGGAAAACGCTTGCCAGCCGCGGGTCAGGACCGCATTCCCAGAAGCGGAGACCTCCAGTGAAGCCCAGGAGGCCCTGCTGCAGCAACCATGTGCCTGAAGCCAGAGGCCGCCCCGAGCGCTGGCCGGCAGTTCACCTACGAAGAAATGGGGGAGCCGGAGCCAGGTGCTGGTCGGGTCCGCCGACCACACGACGAACTCCGGCAGCACCTCCGCCGAGCGAAAGCGCGGCCTGGGGGGCCTCGCGGCCACGGCGTGCCTCCCATCGGCAACCGGGCACTCACCACCGCGCAGGGAACTGCCTCCATGGCCACAGGAAGCCACTACGGGCACCACGGGGTGCTTGTGAGGGCGGCCCTGGCCGCGCTTGGTCGGTGGGGAGTCTAGCCCTGCCAAACGAGCTTTTCCTTTCTCCGCGGCTGAGAATCTCTTCGGCGGAGCCATGGGAATGGCGAGTAGCCAAGAAGAAGAGAAGGAGTAGCAGGAAGGGATAAGCAAATGAGGCTCGCACAATCCCGTACTTATAGCTGGAGAAGGCCAACCGCCAACCACCACGATCGCAGGTAATCATGACCCATTCCTCTGCATGCAGGGACTTGTCAAGTCGTGCGGTTGCCGAGGCATCGTGGGGAAGTGTATACGCCCATGTCCAATCTGTCGCCATGCGGCGCCCAAGGCCGCAGGCTATTGGGGGCCGTGGCGCTTCGCGCTTGCCCCTTCGCTTCTCTGCTAGGCCCAGCCCGGGCGCGCCTCGGGCCCAGGGGCTACTGTCAGCGTTCTGGGAACGGGGGTCCCCAGACTTGCCTGCCTGCGGCCTGCGGCATGGCTCGAGTGGGGGCCCAGTGCGGCCCAGCTTCATCAGCTCAAACTCAAGACCCTCGCGAGGGGCCAAGCCCTGCGGGGCGGACGACAGGAAGCTTCCTCAGGAGCGGCCTCATCAGGCAGGCTCGCGAGGAGGCGGAGAGATCAAGGCAGGGGCACCTCGCGAGGAGCCTGTGACGCAAGCCGTGACGATCGAGATCAGGCGGGTGCCAGGCGGGCGTCAACCCGTGCAGTCTCCTTGTTTCCCCTTTGGTGTAAAGGGAGCAAGCGCAGTACAAGGCATCGAGCAAAGGTTACCATTCTGGTGCAATGAGACCAAGACCAGCAGAGCGGCAGGACGGAGGTCGCCATGGAGCCCAAGATGGCGTCATCACCAGTGCTTTTGGCAGCCAAACACCACCTTTGGTCAGGATAACTTGTATTGGGTGTTCCCCTTCAAAATGGCCAATTGTTGGCACCCTTCCCACTCAAATTTTGGGAAGAGGACCAGGGCCTCTATAAGTAGGACTAGCCACCATAGAGGGGGGATATCCGGACCGAGTAGAACACACCGCACCAGCTCAAGAACACCTCTCGCGAGGACGTTCTTCCCCTGTATTGTTCATCATCAGCCCCTGAGGCAATCCACCACACCACACACTGGAGTAGGGTATTACACCACATCGGTGGCCCGAACCAGTATAAACCTCGTGTCCCTTGAGTGTTCTTCTTTCCAGCCGAGATTTATTGCGAGCCATAGAAGCGCGAGTCGGTAGGGGAAAGATCTCCGTGCGCACCCTAGAGTTTGAATCTTAAGGGTCTGCCGGAACCCAAAATCCGACAGATATATATAGGAGGAAGGAGTACGTCGATGGAGCAACAGGGGGCCCACGAGGGTGGAGGGGGCGCCTGGTGGGGGTGGACGCGCCCCCCTACCTTGTGGCCTCCTCTTTTCTTTCTTGACATAGCGTCCAAGTCTCCCGGGTCTTGTTCGTTGAGAAAATCACGTTCCCGAAGGTTTCATTCCGTTTGGACTCCGTTTGATATTCCTTTTCTTCGAAACCCTAAAACAGGCAAAAAACAGCAATTCTAGGTTGGGCCTCTGGTCAATAGGTTAGTCCCAAAAATAATATAAAAGTGGATAATAAAGCCCAATAATGTCCAAAACAGTAGATAATATAGCATGGAGCAATCAAAAATTATAGATACGTTGGAGACGTATCAAGCATCCCCAAGCTTAATTCCTGCTCGTCCTCGAGTAGGTAAATGATAAAAATAGAATTTTTGATGCGGAGTGCTACTTGGCATAATTTTAATGTAATTCTTCTTAATTGTGGTATGAATATTCAGATCCGAAAGATTCAAGACAAAAGTTCATATTGACATAAAAATAATAATACTTCAAGCATACTAACAAAGCAATTATGTCTTCTCAAAATAACATGGCCAAAGAAAGTTCATCCCTACAAAATCACATGGTTTAGTCATGTTTCATTTTCGTCACACTAGAATGCTCTCATTATGCACAACCCCGATGACAAGCCAAGCAATTGTTTCATACTTTAGTAATCTCAAACCTATAAACTTTCACGCAATATATGAGCGTGAGCCATGGACATAGCACTATAGATGGAATAGAATATAATGAAGGGGGTTATGTGGAGAACACAAAAGAGGAGAAAGTCTCACATCAACGAGGCTAATCAATGGGCTAAGGAGATGCCCATCGATTGATGTTAGTGCAAGGAGTAGGGATTGCCATGCAACTGATGCACTAGAGCTATAAATGTATGAAAGCTCAACAAAAGAGACTAGTGGGTGTGCATCCAACTTGCTTGCTCACGAAGACCTAGGGCACTTGAGCAGGCTAATTATTGGAATATACAAGCCAAGGTCTATAATGAAAATTCCCAATAGTATATGAAAGTGACAAAACAAGAGACTCTCTAACATGAAGACTATGGTGCTACTTTGAAGCACAAGTGTGGCAAAGGATAGTAACATTGTCCCTTCTCTCTTTTTCTCTCATTTTTATGGCCTTTCTCCCTTTTTATGGCCTTTCTCTTTTTTGGGGGGGACTTCTCTTTTATATATATATATATATATATATATATATATATATATATATATATACATATACATATATATATATATATATATATTCCTCACTTGGGACAATGCTCTAGAAAATGAGATCATCACACTTGTATTTATTTACAACTCAATGATTCCAACTCGATATTAGAAAAAAGTATGACTCTATATGAATGCCTCCGGCGGTGTACCGAGATATGCAATGGACCAAGAGTGACATGTATGAAAGAATTATGAACGGTGGCTTTTCCACAAATACTATGTCAACTACATGATCATGCTAAGCAATATGACAATGATGAATGTGTCATGATGAACGGAATGGTGGAAAGTTGCATGGCAATATATCTCAGAATGGCTATGGAAATGCCATAATAGGTAGGTATGGTGGCTGTTTTGAGGAAGGTATAAGGGGGTTTATGTGTGAAAGATCGTATCATATCATGGGGTTTGGATGCACCGGCGAAGTTTGCGCCAACTCTCAATGTGAGAAAGGGCAATGCACGGTACCAAAGAGGCTAGCAAGGATGGAAGGGTGAGAGTGCGTATAATCCATGCACTCAACATTAGTCATAAAGAACTCACATACTTATTACAAAAATCTACAAGTCATCAAAAACCTCGGTACTACGCGCGTGCTCCTAGGGGGTAGATTGGTAGGAAAAGACCATCGCTCGTCCCCGACCGCCACTCATAAGGAAGACAATCAAATAACACCTCATGTTTCAAATTTGTTGCATAACGTTTACCATACGTGCATGTTACGGCACTTGCCAACTTCAACACAAGCATTTCTCAATTTCACAACTAGTCAAGGAGCACGACTTTGATATTATTACCTCCATATCTCAAAACAATCATCACGCATCAAACTTCTCTTAGTATCCAAAACACTCTTAAGAAAATGTTACTAATATTGAATACCTAGCATATTAGGATTTTCAGAAAACTACCATGCTATTAAGACTCTCAAAACAATCTAAGTGAAGCATGAGGGATCAATAGTTTCTATAAAACAAATCCACCACCGTGCTCTAAAAGATATAAGTGAAGTACTAGAGCAAAACTATATAACTCAAAAGATATAAGCGAAGCACATAGAGTATTCTAACAAATTCCAAATCATATATGGCTCTCTCAAAAGGTGTGTACATCAAGGATGATTGTGGTAAACTAACAAGAAAATACTCAAATCACACAAGACGCTTCAAGCAAAACACATATCATGTGGCGAATAAAAAAATAGCTCCAAGTAAAGTTATCGATAGAAGTAGACGAAAGAGGGGATGCCTTCCGGGGCATCCCCAAGCTTTGTATTTTAGGTGTCCTTAGATTATCTTGGGGGTGCCATGGGCATCACCAATCTTAGGCTCTTGCCACTCCTTGTTCCATAATCCATCAAATCTTTACCCAAAACTTGAAAACTTCACAACACAAAACTTAAAGTAGAAAATCTCGTGAGCTCCGTTAGCGAAAGAAAATAAAAGATCACTTCAAGGTGCGGTAATGAACTCATTCTTTATTTATATTTGTGTTACACCTACTGTATTCCAACTTCTCTATGGTTTATAAAACATTTTACTAGCCATAGATTCCTCAAAATAAGCAAACCACACACGAAAAACAGAATCTGTCAAAAACAGAACAGTCTATAGTAATCTGTATCTAGCGCAAGATATGGAACCCCAAAAATTCTAAAATAAATTTCTGGACGTGAGTAATTTATCTATTAATCATCTGCAACAATAATTAACAAAATAGTACTTTCCAAATAAAAATGACAGCAGTTCTCGTGAGCGCTAAAGTTTCTGTTTTTTACAGCAAGTTCAACAAGACTTTCCCCAAGTCTTCCCAACGGTTCTACTTGGCACAAACACTAATTAAACACAAAAAACATAACCAAAACAGAGGCTAGATAAATTATTTATTAATAAACAGGAGCAAAAAGCAAGTAATAAAAATAAAATTGGGTTGCCTCCCAACAAGCGCTATCGTTTAATGCCCCTAGCTAGGCATAACAAGCAAGAATAGATCTAGGTATTGCCATCTTTGGTAGGCAATCCATAAGTGGATCTCATAATAGATTCATAAGGTAATTTAATCTTCTTTATAGCAAAGTGTTCCATGCCTTTGCTTAATGGAAATTGGAATCTAATATTTCCTTCCTTCATATCAATAATTGCACCAATCGTTCTAAGGAAAGGTCTACCAAGAATAATAGGACGTGAAGGATTGCAATCTATGACAAGAACAATAAGATCCATAGGCACATAATTCCTATTTGCAACAATAAGAACATCATTAATTCTTCTCATAGGTTTCTTAATAGTGGAATCCGCAAGGTGAAAATTTAGAGAGCAATCATCAAAATCACGGAAACCTAACAAATCACACAAAGTCTTTGGAATCGTGGAAACACTAGCACCCAAATCACATAAAGCATAGCATTCAAGATCTTTAATTTTAATTTTAATATTTGGTTCCCACTCATCATAAAGTTTTCTAGGGATAGAAACTTCCAATTCAAGTTTTTCTTCATGAAATTGCATCAAGGCATCAACGATATGTTTAGTAAACGCTTTATTTTGACTATAAGCATGAGGAGAATTTAGCATGGATTGTAACAAGGAAATACAATCAATCAAAGAGAAATTTCCATAGTTAAATTCCTTGAAATCCATATAGTGGGTTTAGCAACATCTAGGGTTTTAATTTCTCCAATCCCACCTTTATCAATTTTAGCATCAAGATCAACAAATTGTGAATTCTTGGAACACCTTCTAGGTAAAGGTGGATCATGTTCAGTCCCATCATTATCAAGATTCATATTGAAAAACAAAGATATAATAGGGGACACATCAATAACTTTTAGATCTTCATCTATATTTTCATAGGAACTAGAAGAACATGCTCTTATAAAGACATCTTTCTTAGCACGCATCCTAGCGGTTCTTTCTTTGCACTCATCAATGGAAATGCTCATGGATTTGAGAGACTCATTGATATCATGCTTAGGTGGAATAGATCTAAGTTTCAAAGAATCAACATCAAGAGCAATTCTATCAACGTTCCTAGCCAAATCATCAATCTTAAGCAATTTTTCTTCAATCATAGCATTAAAATTCTTTTGCGAAGTAATAAATTCTTTAATATTAGATTCAAAATCAGAGGGCATCTTATTATAATTTCCATAAGAATTGTTGTAGGAATTACCATAATTATTAGAGGGATTACTAGGGTAAGGCCTAGGATTGAAATTTCCTTTATACGCGTTGTTACCAAAATTGTTCCTACCAACAAAATTCACATCCATAGATTCATTATTATTCTCAATCAAAGTAGACAAGGGCATATCATTAGGATCAGAAGAAACACTCTTATTAGCAAATAATTTCATAAGTTCATCCATCTTTCCACTCAAAACATTAATTTCTTCTATCGCATGCACCTTTTTATTAGTAGATCTTTCAGTATGCCATTGAGAATAATTAACCATAACATTATCTAGGAGTTTAGTAGCTTGTCATAAAGTGATTTCCATAAAAGTGCCTCCCGCGGCCGAATCTAAAAGATTTCTAGAAGCAAAATTCAATCCGGCATAAAAAATTTGTATAATCATCCACAAATTTAAACCATGAGTAGGGAAATTATGTATCATTAATTTCATTATCTCCCAAGCTTGTGCAACATGTTCATGATCAAGTTGCTTAAAATTCATAATATCGTTTCTAAGAGAGATGATCTTAGCGGGAGGAAAATACTTAGAGATAAAAGAATCTTTGCACTTGTTCCATGAATCAATACTATTTTTAGGCAAAGATGAAAACCAAGCTTTAGCATGATCTCTAAGTGAAAAAGGAAATAGCTTCAATTTAACAATATCATTATCCACATCTTCATTCTTTTGCATGTCACACAAATCAAAGAAGCTATTAAGATGGGTAGCGGCATCTTCACTAGGAAGGCCGGAAAACGGATCTTTCATGACAAGATTCAGCAAAGCAGTATTAATTTCACAAGATTCAGCATCGGTAAGAGGAGAAATCAGAGTGCTAATAAAATCATTGTTGTTGGTATTGGTGAAGTCACACAATTTAGTATAATCTTGAGCCATCGTGACAAACAAGCAAACTAACACACAAGCAAACAAAAAGCAAGCAAACAAAAGAGGCAAATAGAGAGGAAGGATAGAGAGAGAGGGCGAATAAAACGGCAAGGGTGAAGTGGAGGAGAGGAAAACGAGAGGCAAATGGCAAATAATGTAATGCGGGAGATAAGGGTATGTGAAGGGTACTTGGTATGTTGACTTTTCCATAGACCTCCCCGGCAATAGCGCCAAAAATCCTTCTTGCTACCTCTTGAGCACTGTGTTGGTTTTCCCCGAAGAGGAAGGGATGATGCAGCAAAGTAGCGTAAGTATTTCCCTTAGTTTTTGAGAACCAAGGTATCAATCCAGTAGGAGGCTACGCGCGAGTCCCTCGCACCTGCACAAAACAAATAAATCCTCGCAATCAACGCAAATAGGGGTTGTCAATCCCTATAAGGCCACTTACGAGAGTGAGATCTGATAGATATGATAAGATAATATTTTTGGTATTTTTATGATAAAGATGCAAAGTAAAATAAAGGCAAAGTAAATAGCAAAGGAAATAACTAAGTAGTAGGAGATCAATATGATAAAGATAGACCTGGGGGCCATAGGTTTCACTAGTGGCTTCTCTCAAGAGCATAAGTATTCTACGATGGGTGAACAAATTACTGTTGAGCAATCGACAGAATTGAGCATAGTTATGAGAATATCTAGGTAAGATCATGTATATAGGCATCACGCCCGAGACAAGTAGACCGACTACTGCCTGCATCTACTACTATTACTCCACTCATCGACCGCTATCCAGCATGCATCTAGAGTATTAAGTTAAAAATAGAGTAACGCCTTAAGCAAGATGACATGATGTAGAGGGATAGACGCATGCAATATGAAGAAAACCCCATCTTGTTATCCTCGATGGCAACAATACAATACGCGCCTTGGTGCCCTTACTGTCACTGGGAAAGGACACTGCAAGATTGAACCCAAAGCTAAGCACTTCTCCCATTGCAAGAAAGATCAATCTAGTAGGCCAAACCAAACTGATAATTCAAAGAGACTATCAAAGATAAGCAATCATACATAAAAGAATTCAGAGAAGATTCAAATATTATTCATAGATAGACTTGATCATAAACCCACAATTCATCGTTCTCAACAAACACACCGCAAAAAGAAGATTACATCGAATAGATCTCCACAAGAGAGGGGGAGAACATTGTATTGAGATCCAAAAAGAGAGAAGAACCATCTAGCTACTAACTATGGACCCGTAGGTCTGAGGTGAACTACTCACACTTCATCGGAGGGGCTATGATGTTGATGTGGAAGCCCTCTGTGATCGAAGCCCCCTTCGGCAGAGCTCTGAAACAGGCCCCAAGATGGGATCTTGTGGATACAGAAAGTTACGGCGGTGGAATTAGGGTTTTGGCTCCTGTTCTGATCGTTTGGGGTACATGTATATATATAGGAGGAAGGAGTACGTCGGTGGAGCAACAGGGGCCCACGAGGGTGGAGGGCACGCTTGGTGGGGGTGGGCGCGCCCCCCTACCTCGTGGCCTCCTCTTTTCTATCTTGCCGTAGGGTCCAAGTCTCCCGGGTCTTGTTCGTTGAGAAAATCACGTTCCCGAAGGTTTCATTCCGTTTGGACTCCGTTTGATATTCCTTTTCTTCGAAACCCTAAAACACGCAAAAACAGCAATTCTGGGTTGGGCCTCCGGTTAATAGGTTAGTCCCAAAAATAATATAAAAGTGGATAATAAAGCCCAGTAATGTCCAAAACAGTAGATAATATAGCATGGAGCAATCAAAAATTATAGATACATTGGAGACGTATCACCCAGATGGTTTCAGTTGGGCTTTTTTGAAAGCTTGTTGGCCCATCATTAGACACAACTTCTACGCTCATTGCTCACAGTTTTATGAAGGCACACTAGATATCACCAGTATCAATGATGGTCTCATCACGCTCATACCAAAAATCAATGCACCTGAGACGGTCAATGAATATAGACCTGTAACATTGTTAAAATGTTGTCTTAAACTGCTAACCAAGCTACTGGCAGATCGATTACAAGGCACCATTCTGAAACTAATCCATCATAACCAATATGGGTTTATAAAAGGCTGGACTATCTACAAGACTGTCTTGCATGGGCGTATCAATACATACATCAATGCCAAAGCTCGGGCAGAGAGATCAAACTCCTCAAACTTGATTTTGCGAAAGCATTAGACACCATAGCGCACGAGCCAATGATAAACATCATGCAACCCATGGGGTTCAACGACAGATGGATTTCTTGGATCAGGTGCCTCTTTTCATCGGGCCGCTCCTCGGTACTCCTTAACGGCGTCCTGGTCGTCAGTTCCAATGTTGCTGCGGGGTGAGGCAAGGTGACCCCTTGTCCCCCCTCGTTTTTGTTCTCGCGGCTGAGTTATTACAAGCGGCACTAAATGAGGCGTTCAGACAAGGAGAGTGAGACTTACCTTTCCCATGCAACGGGCAAACTGACTATACGGTCATTCAGTATGCAAATGACACTCTTCTTGTTTTGCCGGCCTGTCCTCGTCAAGCAGCTCGGGTGAAGCTCTGCATCTACTACTATTACTCCACACATCGACCACTATCCAACATGCATCCAGAGTATTAAGTTCGTAATAATAGAGTAACGCATTAGGCAAGATGGCATGATGTAGAGGGATAAACTCAAGCAATATGATATAAACCCCATCTTTTTATCCTCGATGGCAACAATACAATATGTGCCTTGTTGCCCCTGCCGTCACTAGGAAATGACACCGCAAGATTGAACCCAAAGCTAAGCACTTCTCCCATTGCAAGAAAGATCAATCTAGTAGGACAAACCAAACTGATAATTCGAGGAGACTTGCAAAGATATCAAATCATGCATCTAAGAATTCAGAGAAGAATCAAATATTGTTCATAGATAATCTCGATCATAAACCCACAATTCATCAGATCTCGACAAACACACCGCAAAAAGAATTACATCGAATAGATCTCCAAGAACATCGAGGAGAACTTTATATTGAGATCCAAAGAGAGAGAAGAAGCCATCTAGCTAATAACTATGGACCCGATGGTCTGTGGTAAACTACTCACATATCATCGGAGAGGCTATGGTGTTGATGTAGAAGCCCTCCGTGATCGAATCCCCCTCCGGCAGATCGCCGGAAAAGGTCCCCAGATGGGATCTCATGGGTACAGAAGGTTGCGGTGGTGGAAAATTGGTTTCGTGGATCCCCTGGATGTTTTCAGGGTATAAGAGTATATATAGGCGAAGGAAGTAGGTCGGTGGAGCTACGAGGGGCCCACGAGGTTGGGGGCGCGCCTGGCCCCCCTAGGCGCGCCGCCCTACCTCGTGGCCACTTCGTTGCTTCCTTGACCTCCACTCCAAGTCTCCTGGATTGCATTTGTTCCAAAAAAGATCCTCGCAAAGGTTTCATTCCGTTTGATATTCATTTTCTACGAAACACTGAAATAGGCAAAAAAACAGCAACTGGCACTGGGCCTCCGATTAATAGGTTAGTCCCAAAAATAATATAAAAGTGCATATTAAAGCCCATTAAACATCCAAAACATATAATATAGTAGCATGGAACAATCAAAAATTATAGATACGTTGGAGACGTATCAGCAAGTATCACCAGTGTGACACCTTGCTGCACATTTAATGTGTTTGTCCTAACCCGTGAGAGTTAGGTGTTTGGCACTGTAGCCACTTTTTACCTTGTGTAAAGATTGTTTTGCCACTGTGGTGACCCCTTGTACTATAAAAGGAGGCCCATGGCAACCTTTACAAAGGTCAACACTTTGCTCATTTACACGTGTAGCCGCACTTCCTGTGCACCTTGCCTGCAAGCTGCGCTCCTTGTACTTGAGCTCAAACACATTCAATATACAAAGCAAGATTATGGTTTTACACCTAACGGCGGCCCGAACCTGGGTAATAACTTGTGTGTTCTACTGATTGTGTTCTTTGTGCTCGTCAATCCTCACAGTCAAACCGCAAAGGGGCCTGATACGTCCATTTTGCATCATGTTTTTCTACTGTTATTTATAATATTTTTTGCATAATAATGCTTTTTGGAGTATTTATAATGCCTTTTCTTTCATAATATGCAAGGTTTACACGAAGAGGGAGAATGCCGGTAGCTGGAATTCTGGACCTGGAAAAGCTACGTCAGAGTTACCTATTCTGCACATCTCCAAATGAGCTGAAAATTTACGGAGAATTATTTTGCAATATATGAAAAATATTGGAGAAAATAACTACCAGAGGGGGCCCACCAGGTGGGCATGCACAACCCACCTGGGCGCGCTTGGGAGCATAGGCGCGCCCTCCTCGGCCCACCTTTGGTGCCCATTTTCTGGTACATAGGTCATTTTGACCTAGAAAAAAATCAAGGGGGGACTTTCAGGATGAAGCGCCGCCGTCTCGAGGCGGAACTTGGGCAGGAGCACTTTTGCCCTCCGGCGGAGCGATTCTGCCGGGGGAACTTCCCTCTCGGAGGGGGAAATCATTGTCATCATCATCACCAACAACTCTCCCATCTTGGGGAGGGCAATCCCCATGAACATATTCAACAACACCATCTCCTCTCAAACTTTACTTCATCTTTTGTGTTCAATCTTTGTGCCGGAACCTTAGATCGGTACTTGTGGGTGACTAGTAGTGTTGATTACATCTTGTAGTTGATTACTAGATGGTTTATTTGGTGGAAGATTATATGTTCAGATTCATTATGCTATTTAATGCCCCTCTGATCTTGAGCATGATTATCATTTGTGAGTAGTTACTTTTGTTCTTGAGGTCACAGGAGAACTCTTGTTGCAAGTAATCATGTGAACTTGATATGTGTTCGATATTTTGATGGCATGTATGTTGTGATTCCCTTAGTGGTGTCATGTGAATGTCGACTACAAGGCACGTCACCTTATTAGGGCCTAAGGGAATGCATTGTGTAGTAGTTATTAGATAATGGGTTGCTAGAGTGGCAGAAGCTTAAACCCTAGTTTATGTGCTACTTCGTAAGGGACTGATTTGAATCCAAAAGTTTAATGCTATGGTTAGATTTTAGCTTAGCACTTTTCTAATAGTTGCGGATGCTAGCGAGGGGGTTAATCATAAGTAGGAGGTTTGTTCAAGTAAGAACAACACCTAAGCACCTGTCCACCCACATATCGAATTCTCAAAGTAGCGAACACGAATCCAACCAACATGATGAAAGTGACTAGATGAAATTCTCGTGTACCCTCAAGAATGCTTTGCTTATCATAACATACAATTTTGGCCTGTCCTTTGCCACAAAAGGATTGGGATACCTTGCTGCACTTTATTTACTGTTACTTGCTCGTTACAAATTATCTTGCTATCAAACTACTCGTTACCGACAATTTCAGTGCTTGTAGAGATTACCTTGCTAAAAACCACTTGTCATTTCCTTTTGCTCCTCGTTGGGTTCGACACTCTTACTTGTCAAAAGGACAATGACTGATCCCCTATACTTGTGGGTCATCAAGGTTCTTTTCTGGCGCTGTTGCTGGGGAGTGGAGCACTCTTGGTAAGGAAAAATTATTACTACGTGCTGAAATTTATTGTCACTTGTTACTATGGAGAACAATCCTTTGAGGGGTTTGTTCGGGGTATCCTCACCTTGACTGGAACCACAATTAGTTGCCTCTCAACCTACTACACCTACTGAGAATATTGTCTATGAAATTCGTTCAGGTATGATAGCACAATTGCTAGATAATCCTTATGCGGGAGATGGAAATGAACATCCTGATATGCACTTGATATATGTGGATGAAATTTGTGGATTATTTAAGCTTGCAGGTTTATCCGAAGATAAAGCTAAGAAGAAGGGTTTCCCTTTATCTTTGAAGGGAAAAAGCATTGACATGGTATTGGCTATGCGATGATATTGGATCTTGCAACTGGAATCGATTGAAATTGGAATTTCACCAAAAAAAATTATCCTATGCATCTAGTTCATCGTGATCGGAATTACATATATAATTTTTGGCCTCGTAAATGAGAAAGTGTCGCTCTAGCTTGGGGGAGGCTTAAGTCAATGTTATATTCATGCCCCAACCATGAGCTCTCTAGAGAAATTATCATTCAAAAAAATTATGCTCGGCTTTCTCGTGATGATCAATCCATGCTCGATACTTCTTGTACAGGTTCTTTTATGAAGAAGACTATTGAATTCAGGTTGGATCTTTTAGAAAGAGTTAAACACAACTCTGAAGATTGGGAACTCGATGAAGGTAAAGAGTCAGGTATTAAGCTTGAGTTTGATTGTGTTAAATCTTTTATGAATACCGATGCTTTTCAAAAATTTAGCACTAAATATGGACTCGGCTCCGAGATAGTAGCCTCTTTATGTGAATCATTTGCTACTCATGTTGATCTCCCTAAGGAGAAGTGGTTTAAATATCATCCTCCTATTAAAGAATAAATTAAAGAACTGGTAATAGCTAAAGATGAAACTATTATTTACAATGTTGATCTAGTGGTACCTACTACTTATATTGAAAAACCACCTTTCCCTCTTAGGATAAACGAACATGCTAAGGTTTCAACTGTGGTTCGAAAAAGTAATATTAGAGCACCTAAACCTTCTGCACAAAATAAAGTAGAACATAGTGTTGCTATGGTTAAAGATCTCTTGGCAGAAAATATTGATGGGCATATTATTTACTTCTGTGATGAAGCTGCTAGAATTGCTAAACCCGATGAAAAAGATAAACATAGACCACTTGTCGGCATGCTTGTTGTCTCAGTTAAAATAGGAGATCATTGTTATCATGGTTTATGTGACTTAGGTGATAGCATGAGTGCTATCCCTTTTACCCTATATCATGAAATTATGAATGACATAGCACCCGCTGAAATAGAGGACATAGATGTTACTATTAAACTTGCTAATAGAGACACCATCACACCACTTGGGATTTTTAGAGATGTTGAAGTCTTGTGTGGGGAAATAAAATACCCTACTTATTTTCTTGTTCTTGGTGCCCCACAAGATGACTTTTGTCCCATTATCTTTGGTAGACCTTTCTTGAACACTTTCAATGCCACCATAGATTGTCATAATCAAACCGTCAGTGTTAGCTTTGGTGATGAGTCACATGATTTTAATTTTTCCAAGTTTAATAGACAACCCCATAAGAAAGAATTACCTAGTAAGGATGAAATAATTGGTCTTGCCTCTATTGTTGTGCCTCCTACTGATCCACTAGAACAATGTTTGCTAGACCATGAAAATGATATGCATATGCATGAAAGAATGAGATAGATAAGATTTTCTTTGAACAACGACCTCTACTTAAACACAATTTGCCTATTGAAACTCTAGGAGGTCCTCCTCCACCTAAATATGATCCTGTGTTTGAATTAAAACAATTTCCTAACACTTTGAAATATGCTTATCTTAATGAGAAAAAGATATATCCTGTTATTATTAGTGATAACCTTTCAGAACATGAAGAAGAAAGATTATTGAAAATTCTAAAGAAGCACCGAGCTGCTATTGGATATACTCTTGATGATTTTAAGGGCATTAGTCCTACTCTCTATCGGCACAAGATTAATATGGATCCTGATGCTAAACCCGTTGTTTATCATCAATGACGTTTGAACCCTAAGATGAAAGAAGTGGTAAGAACTGAAATACTAAAGCTTCTGGATGCAGGCATAATCTATCCCATAGCTGATAGTAGATGGGTAAGTCCCATTCATTGTATCTCTAAGAAGGGAGGTATTAATGTTGTTCCTAATGATAAGAATGAACTCATTCCACAAAAAATTGTCACTAGATATAGAATGGTAAATGATTTTAGAAAATTAAATACAACAACTAGAAAAGATCATTACCCTTTGCCTTTTATTAATCAAATGCTAAAAAGATTATCAAAGCACACACACTTTTGTTTTCTCGATGGATATTCTGGTTTTTCTCAGATACCTATTTCACAACCTGATCAAGAGAAAACCACCTTTACTTGTCCTTTTGGAACTTATGCTTATAGATGTATGCTTTTTGTCTTATGTAATGCACCTGCTACCTTTCAAAGATGTATGTACACTATATTCTCTAATTTTTGTGAAAAATATTGTTGAGGTTTTCATGGATGATTTTTCTGTATATGGAACTTCTTTCGATGATTGCTTAAGCAACCTTGATCGAGTTTTGTAGACATGTGAGCAAACTAATCTTGTCTTGAATTGGGTGAAGTTCCACTTTATGGTTAATGAAGGTATTGTCTTGGGGCATAAAATTACTAAACGAGGAATTGAGGTGGATAAAGCTAAAGTTGTGCAATTGAGAAAATGCCATGTCCCAGAGATATTAAAGGTATTCGTAGTTTCCTTGGTCATGCTGGTTTCTATAGGAGATTTATTAAAGACTTCTCTAAAATTTTAGGCCTCCTACGAATGTTTTACAAAAGGACATTCCATTTGTTTTTGATGATGATTGTGTAGAAGCCTTTGAAACACTGAAGAAAGCCTTAATTTCTGCACCTATTGTTCGACCACCTGATTGGAACTTTCCTTTTGAAATTATGTGTGATGCTAGTGATTATGCTGTTGGTGTTGTTCTAGGACAAAAAGTTGATAGGAAATTAAATGTTATCCATTATGCTAGCAAAACTCTAGACAGTGCCAAAAGAAATCATGCTACTACTGAAAAAGAATTTTTAGCAGTTGTGTTTGCTTGTGATAAATTCAGATCTTACATTGTTGATTCTAAAGTTATTGTTCACACCGATCATGTTGCTATTAAATATCTTATGGAAAATAAAGATGCTAATCCTAGACTCATTAGGTGGGTTCTCTTTCTACAAGAATTTGATTTACATATTACTGATAGGAAGGGAGCTCAGAATCCCGTAGCTGATAACTTGTCTAAGTTAGAGAATATCCTTGATGACCCGCTACCTATTGATGATAGTTTTCCTAAGCAACAATTAGCTGCAATAAATGTTTCTCATAACACTCCTTGGTATGCTAAGTATGCTAATTACATTGTAGCTAAATATATTCCACCTAGTTTCACATAACAACAAAAGAAAAAATTCTTCTATGATTTAAGACATTACTTTTGTGATGACCCACATCTTTGTAAAGAAGGAGTATATGGTGTTATTAGACGTTGTGTACCTGAGCATGAACAGGGACAAATCCTACGGAAATGTCACTCCGAAGATTATGGAGGACATCATGTGGGAGATAGAACTGCTCATAAGGTATTGCAATCTGGTTTTTATTGGCCTACTCTCTTCAAGGATGCCCGTAAGTTTGTTTTATCTTGTGATGAATGCCAAATAATTGGTAATATCGGTAAGCGTCAAGAAATGATTATGAATTATTCACTTGCTGTTGAACCATTTGATGTTTAGGGTTTTGATTATATGGGACCTTTTCCTTCACTAGTACAGCGAGGTGCTATATAAACGGTTTTTAACCAGTTTCCGTGACGGCATTTGGAACCGTCACCAAGTGAGTGTGGGCCCACACGACCCAGAAACCATCGGGGATATGCCCTCCTGGCACACACGCTCGGAAAAATGAGTTCGTGTGCGACCAGCGAGAGACCAAATACAGTTATATGTACATTAGTGATAAAAAATACAATTATACAGGAGAAATCATTTCCGGTCGTAAGTACATCCCACACAGTCAGTCCCCGCTAAATGTTTCCGTTCGTTTATACATCCGACACAGTCGCTCCATGGAAAACGTTTCTGTTCGTAGGTACATCACACACAATTTTCCCCGTTAACTTGTTTGTGATAGCGTTTCCATTGCACACGGTACTAACAATTTTATCATTTGCGTTATTGAATGCATCACACACGGTGCGTAGAAGAAACTGTGTGGCAAAGGCTGTCCATCACACACAATTTTTATGTGGTAAACGTTTGCGCCAAGTGGCCTAACACAAACAGTTTTCAAGAGGATGTCGTGTGTGATTGTTCATTAATCTAACACGGTTTATTCCTAGGAACTGTGTGCGTTACCTGAGGTCATCGCCCATGGTGTTTTCTCAATAACCATTTGCAATAGAAAAAACCCAATTAGCAGGCTAATTATCCTATTATTAATAATCCATTTATTAATATAATTGACATTTCATATTAAGAAAACAATATATTTCATTTTCATAATTAAAATACATCAGAGTACAACATCATATAGCTTCAGCACTCAGCTACACATTACACAACTGCAGCACCAAGTTTCACATGCAACATCTATAACCTTTCAAAATTAGCATCATAGACGGTACATAGACAGATGTATCTCATCTGGAAAACTGCTGAAGCAGAAGGCGAATATTGAGCCTTCATTAATGTTGAAGGGCTTTGCAACTTTAGGCCAGTGCTTGTGGATGATTGACTGTCCATCCTTCGTCCTCTTCAGGAACACTTCAATATTGAACCGTTGGTGTTGTACGAATACCTTCCTCGCCTCCTAACCATACAGGTGGTTTGAGAGGTAATCATCAGTGAACTGCTTTGGAAAGGCCTGAAAACAAGGATGTGCATAAATATCTTCTCTATATTGGAAATGGGGCAAAGAAATAAAAAAGGCAAGGTATAATAGTTAGTACCATCCTATAGTGAACTGATGTCTTCTTCATTGTGCAGACAAAGATCTTGTTGTTTTTTTCGCTAATTTCTTTATCCTAACAATCTTTCCAAGTTTCTTGACTAGACTGATATTCATGGACAACTCATTTCCCCATATGCAAAAAGGGTCGAACAGTGGGTCAAAACCTCTGACAGTAGGACCTACATGTGCAAGACCAAATTGTTAAAAACCTAAATATTAGAATGGTTCCTGCAATTGCACAATAATGTGCTATTGGACAAAGGACCATGCATGTGCAAACCTCGATTGTAAACCTCAGTTCTTCCCATTGTTTCCCGGCAACACATATAAGGTAGTTAGTTATCAAGTTAAGTGAGGGTGCGTATGCTATCAGTAAAATATGTTGATGAAAAATAAGCACATTGCAGATTCATCAAATTAATTTAAGCCACATGGAAAACCCATTTATCCAAACCAAGCATGCTCAACAACTAGGAAATATAACACTTGTATATGTTTCCCATGTATTAAGTGCAGCCAAGTTCGATTTATTCCTCACATGCACAACAATACAAAATTCTACCCACGACAATTGGACATCGCATTGCAGAATTGAACCAAGCAGTTAACTGAACACCACAACAAATGAACCAAACATTAACTGAGCACCACATTGCACAATATAACATACTCCTAATAGAAGATCAGACAGTTAATCAAACCAAGCATGCTTAACTACTTGGAAATGTAGCAATTGTATTTGTTTCTCATGTATTTAGTACAACCAAATTCAATTTATTCCTCACATGGTATACAATAATAGAATGCAGCCACAACAATTGAACACCGCATTGCAGAATTGAACCAAACAGTTAAGTAAACACCACAACAAATGAACCAAACATTAACTGAGCACCACATTGCACAATATAACATACTCCTAATAGAAGATCAGACAGTTAACCAAACCAAGCATGCTTAACAACTTGGAAATACAGCAATTGTATTTGTATCTCATGTATTTAGTACAGCCAAATTCGATTTATTTCTCACACAGTATACAATAATAGAATGCACCCACAACAATTTAACATCGCATTGCAGAATTGAACCAAATAGTTAACTAAACACCACAACAAATGAACTAAACGTTAACTGAGCACCACATTGCACAATTTCTAACATATTAGAAGATCAGACATGTAACCAAACCAAGCATGCTTGACAACTTGGAAATATAGCAATTGTATTTGTTTCTCATGTATTTTGTAAAGAAAAAAATCAATTTATTTCACTGATGGAAGACAATACAAAATTGCACCCTGAAGAATTGAACATCACATTTGCAGAATTGAACCAAACAGTTAACTAAACACGACAATTAATTAACCGAACAGTTAAAAGGGTGGGCTCAAGAAAATGCCACGAACTGTCGTTTAAAGCAGCCAACCGCGTCGTGTCATCGGTGCGTGAGGCATCGACGGTGGCATCGACGGCAAGGTGCGCCTCCAAGATCTGGGGGTCGACACGAATGGCAGCCATCATGACCTCATCCGCGCGTGCGGCCGCGATTTGCTTCTCCACTGCCAAATGCTCCTTGAGAGCCTGGCTATACTGCGTGCACCATGGCTTAGGGCGCCGCTTATTTGGTGAACGGGTCGGTGATTTGATTGGAAGGTGTCGTGCCGGCGGTCGGGGCATGTGGGATGTGGAAGGAGGAGGATGGGGGTCAGGTGTGGATTACCTGCCTAGATAGACGAGGCCAAGAAACGTGAAGGAGGGTCGCCGGCGAGGAGGCGGCACTGCAAGCAAGGAGTGAAGGTTTCAACTTGGAAAGGAAGGCAGAAATAGGGGAAATGTAGCTTATGGTAAGGGGGAGAGGTGGGAGGTAGATATTTCCGCGGAAGCCGAAAATTTGGACTCGCTCTAGTGCAAAAACTGGCACGCAAAGTGTCATCAGACACGGTCCCCTATTCAGAACTGTGCACTATATGTGAACATCACAAACGATTCAGATAGCTTAACCCGTGTGTGATGAGTTTGAACGTCAAAAATTTTGGTTCGAATTTCCCTGGTTATAGTTGTCATCCACGTCATTGCATAATTTGGGTACACAAAGGAGACTACAGCACACCCACACTTCTTAATCGAGTAAGTTCAGTAATTAGACAGAGCTAGCTAACCTAAACATTATTATAAGAAATTAAATATCGGTGCTCTTAATTAAACAAAACAAAGAGTACTACTACGGATGGTGCTCGTTGATCTTTGCCGCCCCTCTATGTCCAGCTCGCGCCCGATGGTCTCCAGGGGAAGGGGCTCCATGGCATCCATCGCACCATACTCGGCAAGCATCTCGCCATCCGCATCCGCCATCTCTTTGGAATAGGCTGCCACAAGCTGAGTGTGGGCAGCCGTGATCTGGGCTTTGCCGGGCTCCATCGTGGCAAGGTATGCCGTGCAGGAACAGACAGCTGCTCAAACTCTCTCAGCGATTGCCAACTCTTCGGTCGTGGGTTGCCGACCATTGTTGGAGAAGCTTCATTCGATTTGTGCAGTGACCGCCATGAGCTGGGCGTGGGCAGCCTTGACATGGTCGTGGGCGGCCTCCATCAGAGCTAAGGCCGCCGCTGCGGAACAGGCAGCTGCTGTGCCGCTCTCGCGAGTTGATATCCCCGAGGCAGATGTTGTTGCTGCTGCCTAAGAAGCAACATCGGCCGTTTGGGCTGCCTTGGCCGCCCGGACACAGATTGAGGTCGCCCACATGAAGCTTGTTAGCACACGCCTGGTGGCTGCGGCCGCGCTCTCGACGGAGTGGGCCACCGAGGTTGCCCTCACGACGTGGTCCATGTCCCCGTCTTTCACTGACGATGATTGAATAGTGAAATGATATTTAGGGAGTGAGCTAGTGTGCTTGACACGCCGGCTATTGACTGTAGCCATCGCACCTTCTCGTGTAAGCCGTATGCATACTATAATCCGACGGTGCTCCAAGATATTTTGTGCTACATCTCACACGGTTGGTGATAATAAACTGTGTGCGATCTACTTGATTTTTCGTCTTGATTTGAATTACATAATGGGGTCATAGCTGCAAAGGACGGTGTTTGAATTGCTAGAACTTTTATCTGCAGTGAACATGCAACTATAGGTGTGTCATAAAAAATTAGAATTATTCAGGGTTCGTTTGGACATTTCTATACATTAACTTGGTTTTGTAGGCATTTTAGGTGCATAATTCAAATTTGAACTACACACACATGCTCCAGTGCATATAAATGGGTTGAAAAATCAAATTTCTGTCCTTGGTTGAATGATTAGGTCCCATGTAAGAAATGGGATTGAATGTCAAACACCCTGTCACCATCACTCGACCGCAAACATTGCGATACCTGGTTTTTAAATTCTAGTAAATCCAAAACTCGTATGAAATTCATGAAACTTGGCATGCTATCATGGAGCGGCATCAACATGCTGTGGTAATTTTTTTGTCCCATTTGGGGCAGGTTTGGGTATAAGCTTCTCACAACAAGCGTGATGGTTTCGGTAGGGAACGTGCCAACTTTGGGGACGAAACAATATCTATTGCCTCTTATTGCTTTCAAATTTTTTCTAGTGTCAACATAGAACAACAGGAGTGTTGCGTTAATTTTTGGAATTTTTTGGGGTTCGTTTAGACATTTTTATACATTAATTGGGTTTTCTAGGCATTTTATGTGCATAATTCAAATTTGAACTACATGCACATGCTCCGGTGCATATAAATTGGTTGAAAAATCAAATTTGTGTCCTTGATTGCATGCTTACGTCCCATGCAAGAAATGGGAATGAATGTCAAACACCCTGCCATCGTCACTCGGCCGCAAACATTGAGATACTAGTTTTTAAATTCTAGTAAATCCAAAACTCGTCTAAAATTCATGAAACTTGGCATGCTATCATGGAGCGGCATCAACATGTCGTGGTAAAAAATTTGTCCCATTTGGGGCAGGTTTGGGTATAAGCTTCTCACAACAAGCGTGATGGTTTCGGTAGGGAACGTGCCACATTTGGGGACGAAACGATATCCGTTGCCTCTTATTGCTTTCAGAATTTTTCTATGGTCAACATAGAACCACAGGAGTGTTGTGTTAATTTTTGTCATTTTCCGGGGTTCATTTGGACATTTTTATACATTAACTGGGTTTTCTAGGCATTTTATGTGCATAATTCAAATTTGAACTACATGACATGCTCCGGTGCATATATATTGGTTGAAAAATCAAATATGTGTCCTTTGGTGCATGCTTAGGTTCCATGCAAGGAATGGGAATGAATTTCAAATAGCAGGGCACTGTTGATTTCCGGCAAAATGTTGAGATACTTTGTTTTTAAATTCTAGTAAATCCAAAACTCATCTGAAATTCACAAAACTTGGCATGCTATCATGGAATGGCACGCGACATGTTGTGGTATTTTTGTGTCCATTTTGAGAGAAAGCACACTCGAATAACAACCAACAATGCCATTTTGAAACAAATAGCTACCACTGTAACATCTCAAACATTTTGTATAATTTAAATTGTGTGTTTTCTGTTAACCATTCACGCGACACCACGCCTCACTCTTTTAATGGCTAGGAGGTGCCGTGAGGACAGGTGCTTGAGTGCTTGACTAAACAGGAGGCGTGCGAGCTGTACTCCAATGCGGAGGCTCACCGAGAAGCATGCAAGCCGTACGCCTCGCAGGCTCACCGAGAAGCGAGCCCTTTGACTTCCATGGCTGCCCGTCTTGCTCGCATGCTCTCCATTCATGGTGCCGAAGCCGCAGTTTAATACGGTTTTTGAATATAAAACACTCATCGCAAACTTTTTAGTTAGAACACCCATATGCAAACTGACAACTTCCCTAGGAAGCCAAGAGAAAATGTGCCGAGCAGAATTTGTGCAGCTCTTGATCACAAATGTTTTAGTCAGAACACCCGTATGCAAACCGACAACTTCCCCAGGAAGCCAAGAGAAAATATGTCGAGCAGGATTTCTGCAGCTCTTGATCACAAATGTTTTAGATAGAAGACCCTTATGCAAAGTGAGATCTATGGTCTTCCCCCTTAAGTCAAGGGAAAATTCGCAGTGCAGGATTTGTGCATCCCTTTAACGCAAACGGTTGTTTTGGATGACCCGTGTGCAACCACTTACAAACAATTTGGTAAGATTTGCATCTGTCATATTGGGTATGTTTCCATTTGTCAAACTAGAAAGATTGACATTTGTTGATCTAGTAACATTGCCATTTGTCAATCCTTGTAACACTATGATTTGTCAAAATATGCAGCTAAAAATCACTAGCACTATCTAATTTTTGCAACTAAAATTCAGTAATTAAGCATAGATTTCATTCATAGATTAAGGAGTCGTTCTTAATTTATAGAAACAGTTCAACTCGACAGCTGAACCGAGCAAAATTTTCTTCAATTGTTGCCAACCACGTACTGAAATAGCTAGTTCAACTATATATACTAGCTAATTTTAAGTATGTTGTACAGTTCCACCACATCTATAGTCAGATGAACTGAACAAAATAGCCCCTAAATACTACTACGGAGGGGCTTTGTGCTACTTCTGGCTGCCTCTCCTCCGCCGAGCGTGCTCAGTAAGAGGAAGAGGAGGAGGAGGAGCCTACCGATGAGCTGGACAACTGCAATATGGTGCCTGCCGCCGCTGCATGTTCAGCGACGCTCGCCAGCTCGAACGCCCACTACCGCTCCAGATGACCCCTCTCGAAGCGGCTGAACTACTCGTAGATCTCCTAATTCCTCGCCTTTGGGTCGGCGTGTGCTGCGACTATGACTGCGGTAAGGCTCTTTGCGTGCTCGACGAGGCACTCCTCCTCCACCACTAGGAACTCGATGTAGCGTAAAAGGTCGCTGACGCACGTGCAGGTCTCCACTTCCGCCTCCCTCCTTCGGGCGGCGGTGGCGGAGCGGGTGATGATCCCGGTGGTCGACAGTGGGCTGGCAGCCACGGCGGCTGACGATGGGGTGGCAGCCACGATGGCCACCTCCCGCCTTCGGGCCGCGGTGGCCAGGGGCCGAGCTGGAGCAAATATTACCCGATGCACCTATTTAACAAAGCTTAAAAAATGAAGTAGTTAATATAGATGTCGAAAGGTATGCGGGCAGCATTGGATGGCATCCATCAGTGTCCTCGAATAGATGCCGGTGTAAATTTGAGGGCCAGCGCTGGAGATGCCCTTAGTATCATGCTATAATCGCTAACAATGCTCCATTATTTCAAAGGGAACAATTTTCCCTCTATCAAAATCAGATCCGCCATGTTTCGCACTCCTCCCACGTAAGAATGTAGACTCTTTCTTACATAAAAATGGAGCAAGTGGACGGCACTGTAGGATGTCATATCACTCAAACTAGCCCGCCTAACACGTGGGAAAGCACCGCCCTCGTCATTTTGTTCTGGATTTCTATGATCGATTGCCCGAAGATGTTACGCTTTGCTAGTTCGAAAGGAAAAGGTGGCACACTTACAACTCGTTGGCGTCGCACCCCCGACAGTCCGGCTCGCACGCCGCTCACCAGAGGGGACACGCATTGTCTCGCATTTTCACTAACATGTGGGAATAAACCGTCGATAGCCGAAATCTAATCGCTCGGTGGGCGTCGGTTGAGAAGAGAGAGACGAGGGAGGGAGAAGAGATCGCCCGCCCGCCGCACACGGACTCCAAGAAATATATATGGTGATAATGTGAGGTGGGCCATGGGGGAGTCTGGAGTAGGTGAAGTAGAAAGGCACAAATGGTATGAACATGAGTGGTATATAGGGTGTGTTTGGTTGCGTTCTCATCTCAGCATAGTTGTTCCCTCTTCATGCATGCTCAACTCAAGACCCCTCTTCATGCATGCTCTCTTCATGCATGCTTCTACTGTATTTGTGCTAAACTAGTGTGGACTCATGCACCCTCCATACACTCTACCAAACACCCAAAATTGGGTCGAGAAGGGAACTCTTGGGCGGCATTTTGTCTCTTACTATGTAAAATACCACTAAATCTTGTACGTGCAATGCACGGTGATGTTATGGAGTACGTGCCTAAGGAGTCTACTACTACTACTACTACTACTACTACTACTACTACTACTACTACTACTACTACTACTACTACTACTACTACTACTACTACTACTACTACTACTACTACTACTACTACTACTACTATATTAGTTGGAGGCACATATTAGCTTTTATATTTGTTTACGTGTATGCTCTGAGACCTTCCAACTAGACGTGTCTTTCTCTCCAGGTCGCACTTTGTATCATTCATACCACTAGTACTACTACGTGTGGTCTCCGACCCAGAAGTGGAAGAAGTGGAGACGCACTACCACGCTATTTTTTGCGCTGGGCTCTACCACGTTGTTCATGTCCCACTCCTTTCCCTGACGTGTGGGACATCCAGCACGTGTCGTGTTTGGCACTCTTCATCATAAGAGTTGAAACGCTAGCATTCATTAGAAATAAAAAAATATAAATCAGTAGTGATACTATTTTTTTTGAAAAAATTATCCTGGTCTACCCCGGTCGTATCGCAGGCCCAACCTTTCCCACTGTAAGTTGGTCGGATGAAGGAACCATCATGACTTCATTGAATTCCTCTTCTTCAAGAAAACTATTGTACCCACAATACTGCTACCACACGCAAAGACTGGACGGCACTGTACCACGTCGTATCACTGAAACCCACTAGGCAATCCTAAAAAAACCACTAGGCCAAACTAGCCCGCCTATAGGTCATCTATTTTGGAACAGAGGGAGTACGTCTCTGTACTGCTATGATTTTCTGTTGTACGTCTCTGTACTTTTGCTACGATTTTCCTACCCTATGAACCAAATGAGGCCTGAATGTATCCGTGTCGACTAAGCCTACAATTTTAGGAGCTTGGGCTATTGGCCGATCGACGACGGATAAGTATAAGCGTACCACGAGCTCATCAGGCCCAACATTTCTCTTCGGTGAGTGTTTTACAAGTACTATAGCCCGCATAGTAGCTAGCCTACTAACACCAAGAATCATCAAACAAGCCATGCTGATATGATAAACAGTTCAACCTTACATCTAAGCATGCCATATATTACATCAAAGGATGGTGAGGATACATCTTTTTCCGTAACTCGGAGAGGGTTCGCATGATTCACTATCAAACAAAAGTAGCAAGTACCGCCCACACAAGACAGTGCACTAGCCTTTCATTTAAAAAAAGACAATGCACTAGCCCTAAGATGGTTTGATAACTTGCATCGTGCTGGTAATTCAACACAGGGCAATGCAAACTACCCTGAAGGATTAGCGCGACCAACTATTTCTTGTCATCGATCTCTCAGGCAATGACCACAAAACGGACAGCGGCATGGGAATCGATCTCTGGGGCGATGTCCACAGGATGGACACCGGCATTGGAATCGATATCTGGAGCGATGCCAACAGGACGGACCATGACATCAAAAACGATCTCTGGGGCGTTGTCCACAGGACGGACCGCGACATCGGAATCATCAAGGACGTCCACCGGCACCTACACAACCCTACATATTAGCAAGCACATTGCAAATAATCAAAAACCACAACTATGGTAATAAGCCATTATTTTTTACCTTGTGCAGCTCACAGGGGGGTCCCATCCCTCCAGTGGCCATCTCCTCGTCCTCGATGGGGGCCATCACCTTGCCAGGGGAATACTGCTTCTCAACAGCGACTATCTCCTCAAACTCGGCCTTGAGCCTCGCATAGGTGGCCATCAGAGTTTCTGGGGTAGGCACGGTGGGGCCCTTGCTATTCTTCCAACTTTATTTGAGGAGTTTGTCCACCAACATTGTCAACTCTTTGGCCAGTGCTTGTTTCTTGGAGTTCTTCGTCTCCATGGGTTGGCCTGCCCACATGGTCAACTCGTTGGTCGGTGCTTGCTTCCTGGAGATCTCTGTCTCCAGTGGGTTGTCCGCCATCAACTCTTTGCCTAGTGCTCCAGGATCCATCAATGAACTGACAAACAAATAGCAATCGAAAGGAAACCACAATCGCAATGAAAACCGAAAAAAATAGGCTGTGAGAATCAATCGGTGCTTCGCAAAAAGAAGATTCTTGGAATGAAAATATAGCAGCATCAATGATTCGCCCACCTTTCCTTCGTCGGTACAAAAGAAAAATGGCAGAAGTGAGTAGCCTGGAGTGAGGTTTTCTTCAAGAAAGGGGAGAAAAGGCTTCAACGAGCGTTCAAGTGAAATGATGGTTGCTTCGTCCAGTCCAACATCGAGGCCACTTTACCACAGCTGGTAAAGTTGTGGGTTTTGTGATATGACGGATCATGACGGCCAGAACGGTGTGACCGATGAGTTTCGACTGTAGCACCTCGCTGTGATTTGGTGGATGCTTTGATGTCCCGCATGTAGATAGAGCGGCTAGTCATATAGGAGTGCTCAATATTGTGCACCGCGACCAAGGCGGAGAGAAAAACGAGAGAACTACATAATTAATGCATGAGTTTAATTAGGGTAGTTTTGTAAAGTACGAGATACATTCCTACAATCGCAAAATGCCTTGGTTGATGAGATTTGAGATTTGAGCCCTATAAGAGCATGGTTAATAGTATAGCCAGATGCTAGCTATAAGCCAGTGCCATGTCATCTACATGCCATCTTATAGCCAACATGTACAATAGCAGATCAAAAGAGTATACTACTTTTTTGTTATGTGGCCCACCTTTCATTCTCACAAAGTACCTAGGAGCACGTGCTTGAGTTGGCTCTTCACGAAGAGCCCACTTACATACTCTCTCCTCTTCTCTTTCCTCCAACTAAGAAGAAATATACTAGTTTAATCCATATAGCCCGCTGACTCAGCTCTATTGTACTTGCTCTAAACTGGAAGGAAGGGAGTACTGCACGCGGTGTAGTCTAGTCACTTGTTGAAATCTCGAGAAAGGCAAATACTCCTTTCCGGTTTACACACCTATACTAGCAAGTACTAGTACTACAATACTGGGCTCAAATAGCAATTTTGTCTCATGCAAGAGCCTGGCTATATGCCGATATGCATGCTGCAAGGAACCACACCATGCGAGCGTTAGCAACTGCCACGTTCGGGTTGCGCTTGGCTCTTTGCCTCTTCGAGAAGACGAACAATGATGTTACTCCTACTTCTACAGTATCGAATCCACTGTTGCATGTTCGTCCACCTCGTACGGGAGGGATAGCGTGTAGCGAAAGCTTCTACTAGTCATGCCAGCCACCACGCTCATGCGCGAGGGAGGGACGCAGCTTCATTGACTTACTGCTCCTGCCTTTGCGTCTATGACAGGTGGGCTCAATAGGTGGTTGGCCCACCTGTCATGCAGCCAAAGGCAGGTGCAGTCTCTGTTGGAAAAGGCAGTGCCTAGGAGGCGCTTAGGCACGCCTAGGCGCTAGGCAATGGCCAAACGCCTCGCCTATGGCATAAGCAGAAGTCTAGGCAGAGCAAGTAAAAATTGTCTACCCAACCGAGAAATCATGCCATATTGCACTGATATGCCAAAAGGGCCATATTCCAATCGTAGTAGCTGCTCGTTAACATACTTATATGCCCTAAATTAATAAGATAAACATATAATAACCACATATACACCATAATAGTAAAAAATTATATAACCGCCTAGGGCGCTTAAGCACCGCCTAGGCACTAGGCGAAGGCTAACCGCCTCGCGTATGCCTACCGCTTTTTCCATCCTTGGGTGCAGTTAAGGCACCGGAGCTCAGTCCGGGAGGTAGAGGCCATTGTAGTAATCAAACTTCTCAGTCTTGTACGAGTTGACGCGACACATCCAAGCACTGCACTTGATATAAGTCTTTTTACACATTTCAAATGGACTGCAACATACGGATGTATGTAGACATATTTTGCTTCGTATCTAGTCACTTGTTGCAATCTCTAAAAAGATTTATATTTGGAAACGGAGGGAGTACAACATGCATGTCGTGACTTCCCTTTTGATACTTGCATGTGTTGACTTGATGCACCTTGCCAAAATTTGACTATAAATTTAACTAACCAAATTTTCATGCATGTCACAAAAAATTACGGGGCTGTTTGGATTGTGACTATGTTTGTCTTATGTTGCCACATTATTTTTGCCACACTTGCCATACTTGCCTAACTTGAGTTGCTCAAATTGTTAGACATACTTTGGCTTGCCTAAGGGAATCTTGCCACACTTTTTGTGTCTATGACATGTGGGGTTCACTGCTAATAAAAAAATTCTTGTCTTAGGTGTGGCTAATAAAAAAGACTTATATTTAGGAACGGAGGGAGTAGAAAATATAAATAATAATGCGTGTTGGGGGGCTGCCCACGTTTTTGATAATTTTAGCTGTGGGCTTGTTCATAATTTTTACGAGGGGGTGGTTGTCCATTTAATGGAGGGACTTGTACCAGACTTGAACGATACAAAGTGCGACCTGGCACACCGTAACACCACTTGGAACAAGTGGCTAGCTATCTCAAAAAACAATCAACAACTAAAAAAATGGTGACCTGGCACATAGTACACAATTTTAAACATTTTTTTGATGGAGTGAAAAAGGAAAACTACCCCACTATGTATATATAGGTTGGAGCCTCCGCGCTTGCTTGCTAGGGTTGCTCTATTCACACACTCTCATCCTCTCCAGATCTAAACAAGATAGGGGTGGTAACACTATATTTCTCCCTTAAAAACATTATCTTTCTATCCTCACCGCTGGATACAGATCTGGACGTATCCCCCTCCGCTGGTGAAGGGGAGGAGGGGCAGCATTTAGGGACAGCGAGGGAGGAGACCCACTGTCGGCCGCACCGTTATCTCTGGCCGAGCGCCGGCGTGGGAGGTCCTCCGATCCCTTCGTCGTTGCCCTAGTGTGGGTGGATCCGGCCTCCCGCGGCCCACCTATCCACATCCCGACGACCTTCAGGTATATCTTCCTTCCAAACCGCCTTAGCTCTACTTCCCCAGCTCGCTACGTCGCTGCATGTGCATCATTTTCTACCTGTCAGCCCCTCTCGATCGGATGGTCCAATGTAACCTATTTTTTTCTTCTATTGTTAGAGGTAAAGCTACTTCATGGAGTCGAATCTTGTACTTGGTTCAAACAAGAAATAAAGTGGGGTTCAGGGAATTTAGTATGTACATCAGACTTGGTACAAACAGGAATGAAAGGTGGTGAAAGTAGTATAGACTGGTCATCCAACTGGTCTCTTGGTCAAAAAGGGAAATATCGGGGTCACGCTGTACACAGGGGTATGACCAGGACTAGATTTGCTATCCACACATAGGAGTAGGTGTCTAGAGTGAACGAAAAATGGGACTAACCCAGATATCTTTCTTGGATGTTTGTTTCTCGGGGCAACAAACTCTGAATCACCACTTTATGCCCCTGTTTAGGTACATGGTGCTGGACTGCTGGTGCACCCACTGTCCCATGCCCTTATACCAAATATTTAGTTGTTCTTAATCTAATGCCCCTGGTAAAATGAAGCCATGCCACTATTATAAGCCATGACAAGTTTAGCCAAATGTTTTTGCTTGTAATTGTTTGATACTTTGACTGTTTCCATTGTAGATTTTTGTGCAAATAGGGATATCCATTTCACCATGTCGTTGTTGTGATCTTTTGGTGCACTGCACAAAACACTTCTTAAAAGAAGTGACTTTTGTGCTATTTAACTGGAATGTCAGAACGGAATAGTTGATTCATTTCGGTGGAACTGCACAAAGGGAGATATGTGTTCCAATCCTCATTATCCATATTGACGCCATAACCTTCCTTTAGGTAAGAATTATATTTAATGCATGTGGTCATCTCTATTTTGCGACTCCCATGAGAAAATAATGCTATTGTTTACTAGTACACTTGTACTCCCTCACTGACAAAACCAATTCAGAAATAGAAGGCCAATCATGTACTTGGTTTCACCAACTGGTGAGGAGAAAGAGAAACAGAGGATGAAGAGGAAGAAGAAGAATAAACAGTGCCAAGGTGATCTTGCTGAAGCCAGAGGCCTCAGTCGAGGCCATTCAAGGGCTCCCGCAACGTCTACCTTACATGTGAGACGATCCTGTGCAAACAGGGATCATGTTGTGCCAATCATACGTTTTACTGGAACTACACAAGACAATACAATGAACTATATCTCAGCCAGTGCTTTAACTCTGCTAGAAGTTCTTGGTAATCTTTCGATATAATCTCAGCACAAAAATATACACTATTGAGTGATTCCAGTGAGTGCTTTATCATCTCTTATGGGACTACATGAATAAGCTTTTTTCCTCAGGTTTGTACCGGCCTAAGGCCTTCATCCATATTAGTTTGTTGTCATCTCTATTTGTATCGTGCTATTGTCATGAGAAACTCCGTTATCATTGCACGTTAAAGTTTTGCAACCTATGATACATGGCAATGCTTTGAGTGTTGAGCTAATTGGCACTGATTAAATAAACAAATACATCTATTTAAGCAAGACTACTATGTTGCTAACTTTACCCGTTAAGATAATCAGGGTGCTTCTATTTGTTAGTGTATGTTTCATCAACTAGTCCTACTATTACAGTAATCTCACTCTCTCAATATATGTGCCAACAGGGATGCTCGATTTTGGTGGAACTACACAAAAACTTTGGTTGTTTCATTGCCTCGACAGCTTCCTTCCTTTCCTATCAGTCGCTAATCTGGGCTTGCATTCTTCCTTTATTGTCAGTCGCTTGGCTTATCTCGGCTTCGAGTCAAAGGAAATAGTAATTGATATGCTACCTCACACAGGTTGGTACTGGTCTTTATCCTGATTATTGTGCTTGTCATATGTATTGGTAATTTGGTATTGTGCTACTGTTTGCCGATTTCATAAAGGAGTAACTTGGAGCCTGAACTCGCAGCCAAATCATTACATTGGGTGATTTCAGTAGAACTGCACAAAAAGATCAAATGGACATGTACTTATGCTTCTACTATGTACTCCAAAGTTCACTCAGACAAGCATCGATGTTGACAAGAAGAAGTGCCTATATTCATTCGAGTATGAACCGACATCAACTAGTTGTCAAACTCCAAGTATTAGGAGAGTGAACGCCAAAAATATTGCTTGGCGCATAGCCCAGAAAAACGCAGTCCAGTCTTTGGTCCCAACTTGTGCCTTTTGGTTATCGGCAGATATGGTAGCGAACTGTATGGCATGGAGTCTAAAGATTCCAGACAAGTTGGTTGACGCGTATATTCATCTGGCACTTAATCAGTCTGCACACCAGGGATGCTCCATTTCAGTTGAACTGCACAAAAAATTCGGGTGGTTCATTTTCTCAACTGCCTCCTTCCTCGTCTGCAATGTAGAATTTTGGCGAGCTACAGGACCAAGATGAGCCAGTAAACTAGTTGGATTAAAGTAGTGGCCAAGTTGCTCAAACCTCCCTCGGCACGAGGCCACTATTTGAGAATAAACCTACAAGAAAAGTTCAGATTGTCTGTGCTGCCTCTTATGTACTCGAAAGTTTACTCGTACAAGCATTAATTTTAGCAAGAAGTTCCTCTGACTGAACACCATTTACCAGTATACAATGTAGAATTTTGGCGAGCTACAGGACCAAGATGAGCCAGGAAACTAGTTGGATGAAAGTAGTGGCCAAGTTGCTCAAACCTCCCTCGGCACGAGACCACTATTTGAGGATAAACCTACAAGCAAAGTTCAGATTGTCTATGCTGCCTCTTATGTACTCGAAAGTTTACTCGTACAAGCATTAATTTTAGCAAGAAGTACCTCCGACTGAACACCATTTACCAGTCTGTACCCTAGGTAATTAAAGTTTGTCCATGGATCATATTGGTTGTGATCTCAATCATTTGGATGCATAAACCTACTGAACATGTGTATATCTGAATCTTTTTGTAAATTATCTATGAATATTTTGAAGGAAATATGCCCTAGAGGCAATAATAAAGTTATTATTTATTTCCTTATAATCATGATAAAAGGTTTATTATTCATGCTAGAATTGTATTAACCGGAAACATAATACATGTGTGAATACATAGACAAATAGAGTGTCACTAGTATGCCTCTACTTGACTAGCTCGTTAATCAAAGATGGTTATGTTTCCTAACCATGAACAATGAGTTGTTATTTGATTAACGGGATCACATCATTAAGAGAATGATCTGATTAACATGACCCATTCCATTAGCTTAGCACCCGATCGTTTAGTATGTTGCTATTGCTTTCTTCATGACTTATACATGTTCCTGTAACTATGAGATTATGCAACTCCCGTTTACCGGAGGAACACTTTGGGTACTACCAAACATCACAACATAACTGGGTGATTATAAAGGAGTACTACAGGTGTCTCCAAAGGTACATGTTGGGTTGGCGTATTTCGAGATTAGGTTTTGTTACTCCGATTGTCGGAGAGGTATCTCTGGGCCCTCTCGGTAATGCACATCACATAAGCCTTGCAAGCATTTCAACTAATGAGTTAGTTGCGAGATGATGTATTACGGAACGAGTAAAGAGACTTGCCGGCAACGATATTGAACTAGGTATGGGATACCGACGATCGAATCTCGGGCAAGTAACATACCGATGACAAAGGGAACAACGTATGTTGTTATGCGGTCTGACCGATAAAGATCTTCGTAGAATATGTAGGAGCCAATATGGGCATCCAGGTCCCGCTATTGGTTATTGACCGGAGACATGTCTCGGTCATGTCTACATCGTTCTCGAACCCGTAGGGTCCGCACGCTTAAGGTTATGATGACAGTTATATTATGAGTTTAGGCATTTTGATGTACCGAAGGTTGTTCGGAGTCCCGGATGTGATCACGGACATGACGAGGAGTCTCGAAATGGTCGAGACGTAAAGATTGATATATTGGAAGCCTATGTTTGGATATCGGAAGTGTTCCGGGTGAAATCGGGATTTTACCGGAGTACCGGGAAGGTTACCGGAACCCCCCGGGAGCTAAATGGGCCATGATGGGCCTTAGTGGAAAAGAGAAGAGGCAGCCCTACATGGGCTGCGCGCCTCCCCTTCCCCTAGTCCTATTAGGACTAGGAGAGGTGGCCGGCCCCCTCTCTCTCTTTTCCCCCTCCGCGAATCCTATTCCAACTAGGATTGGGGTGGAATCCTACTCCCAGAGGGAGTAGGACTCTCCTGGCGCGCCACACCTTGGCCGGCCAGCCTCCCCCCTCTAGTCCTTTATATACTGAGGCAGAGGCACCCTAGAACACACAAGTTGATCCACGTGATCTATTCCTTACCCGTGAGCGGTGCCCCCAGCCACCATATTCCTCGATAATACTGTAGCGGAGTTTAGGCGAAGCCCTGCTGCTGTAGTGCATCAAGATCGTCATCACGCCTTCGTGCTGACGAAACTCTTCCCCGACACTTTGCTGGATCGGAGTCCGGGGATCGTCATCGAGCTGAACGTGTGCTCGAACTCGGAGGTGCCGTAGTTTCGGTGCTTGATTGGTTGGATCGTGAAGACGTACGACTACTTCCTCTATGTTGTGTCAACGCTTCCGCAGTCGGTCTGCGAGGGTACGTAGACAACACTCTCCCCTCTCGTTGCTTTACATCACCATGATCTTGCGTGTGCGTAGGAAATTTTTTGAAATTACTACGAAACCCAACAGTGGTATCAGAGCCTAGGTTTTATGGTTTGATGTTATTTGCACGAGTAGAACACAAGTGAGTTGTGGGCGATATAAGTCATACTGCCTACCAGCATGTCATACTTGGTTCGGCGGTATTGTTGGACGAGACGACCCGGACCAACATTACGCGTACGCTTACGCGAGACCGGTTCCCCCGACGTGCTTTGCAGACAGGTGTCTTGCGGGCGACTGTCTCTCCAACTTTAGTTGAACCAAGTGTGGCTACGCTCGGTACTTGCGAAGGTTAAAACGGAGTCTATTTGACAAACTATCGTTGTGGTTTTGATGTGTAGGTGAGATTGGTTCTTGCTTAAGCCCGTAGCAGCCACGTAAAACTTGCAACAACAAAGTAGAGGACGTCTAACTTGTTTTTGCAGGGCATGTTGTGATGTGATATGGTCAAGGCATGATGCTGAATTTTATTGTATGAGATGATCATGTTTTGTAACCGAGTTATCGGCAACTGGCAGGAGCCATATGGTTGTCGCTTTATTGTATGCAATGCAATCGCGATGTAATGCTTTACTTTATTAGTAAACGGTAGTGATAGTCGTGGAAGCATAAGATTGGCGAGACGACAACGATGCTACGATGGAGATCAAGGTGTCGCGCCGGTGACGATGGTGATCATAACGGTGCTTCAGAGATGGAGATCACAAGCACAAGATGATGATGGCCATATCATATCACTTATATTGATTGCATGAGATGTTTATCCTTTTATGCATCTTATCTTGCTTTGATTGACGGTAGCATTATAAGATGATCTCTCACTAAATTATCAAGAAGTGTTCTCCCTGAGTATGCATCGTTGCCAAAGTTCGTCGTGCCCAGACACCACATGATGATCGGGTGTGATAAGCTCTACGTCCATCTACCACGGGTGCAAGCCAGTTTTGCACATGCAGAATACTCAGGTTAAACTTGACGAGCCTAGCATATGCAGATATGGCCTCGAAACACGGAGACCGAAAGGTCGAGCGTGAATCTATAGTAGATATGATCAACATAACGATGTTCACCATTGAAACCTACTCCATCTCACATGATGATAGGTTATGGTTTAGTTGATTTGGATCACGTAATCACTTAGAAGATTAGAGGGATGTCTATCTAAGTGGGAGTTCTTAAGTAATTTGATTAATTGAACTTAAACTTGTCATGAACTTAGTACCTGATAGTATCTTGCTTGTTTATGTTGATTGTAGATAGATGGCTCGTGCTGTTGTTCCGTTGAATTTTAATGCGTTCCTTGAGAAAGCAAAGTTGAAAGATGATGGTAGCAATTATACGGACTGGGTCCGTAACTTGAGGATTATCCTCATTGCTGCTCAGAAGAATTACGTCCTGGAAGCACTGCTGGGTGCCAGGCCTGCTGCTGGAGCAACACCAGATGTTATGAACGTCTGGCAGAGCAAAGCTGATTACTACTCAATAGTTCAGTGTGCCATGCTTTATGGCTTAGAATCGGGACTTCAACGATGTTTTGAATGTCATGGAGCATATGAGATGTTCGAGGAGTTGAAGTTAATATTTCAAGCAAATGCCCGGATTGAGAGATATGAAGTCTCCAATAAGTTCTATAGCTGCAAGATGGAGGAGAACAGTTCTATCAGTGAGCATATACTCAAAATGTCTGGGTATAATAATCACTTGATTCAATTGGGAGTTAATCTTCCGGATGAATGCGTCATTGACAGAATTCTCCCATCACTGCCACCAAGCTACAAGAGCTTCGTGATGAACTATAATATGCAAGGGATGAACAAAACTATTCCCGAGCTCTTCGCAATGCTGAAAGCTGCGGAGGTAGAAATCAAGAAGGAGCATCAAGTGTTGATGGTTAACAAGACCACTAGTTTCAAGAAAAAGGGCAAAGGGAAGATGAAGGGGAACTTCAAGAAGAACAGCAAGCAAGTTGCTTCTCAGGAGAAGAAACCCAAGTCTGGACCTAAGCCTGAAACTGAGTGCTTCTACTGCAAGCAGACTGGTCACTGGAAGCGGAACTGCCCCAAGTATTTGGCGGATAAGAAGGATGGCAAGGTGAACAAAGGTATATGTGATATACATGTTATTGATGTGTACCTTACTAGAGCTCGCAGTAGCACCTGGGTATTTGATACTAGTTCTGTTGCTAATATTTGCAACTCGAAATAGGGACTACGGAATAAGCGGGCACTGGCAAAGGACGAGGTGACGATGCACGTGGGAAACGGTTCCAAAGTCGATGTGATCGCGGTCGGCACGCTAGCTCTACATCTACCTTCGGGATTAATATTAGACCTAAATAATTGTTATTTGGTGCCAGCGTTGAGCATGAACATTATATCTGGATCTTGTTTGATGCGAGACGGTTATTCATTTAAATCAGAGAATAATGGTTGTTCTATTTATATGAGTAATATCTTTTATGGTCATGCACCTTTGAAGAGTGGTCTATTTTTGATGAATCTCGATAGTAGTGATACACATATTCATAATGTTGAAGACAAAAGATGCAGAGTTGATAATGAAAGTGCAACTTATTTGTGGCACTGTCGTTTAAGTCATATCGGTGTAAAGTGCATGAAGAAACTCCATACTGATGGACTTTTGGAACCACTTGATTATGAATCACTTGGTACTTGTGAACCGTGCCTCATGGGCAAGATGACTAAAACACCGTTCTCCGGTACTATGGAGAGAGCAATAGATTTGTTGGAAATCATACATACCGATGTATGTGGTCCGATGAATATTGAGGCTCGTGGCGGATATCGTTATTTTCTCACCTTCACAGATGACTTAAGCAGATATGGGTATATCTACTTAATGAAACATAAGTCTGAAACATTTGAAAAGTTCAAAGAATTTCAGAGTGAAGTTGAAAATCATCGTAACAAGAAAATAAAGTTTCTACGATCTGATCGTGGAGGAGAATATTTGAGTTACGAGTTTGGCGTACATTTGAAAAATTGTGGAATAGTTTCGCAACTCACACCACCCGGAACACCACAGCGTAATGGTGTGTCCGAACGTCGTAATCGTACTTTACTAAAAATGGTGCGATCTATGATGTCTCTTACTGATTTACCGCTATCGTTTTGGGGTTATGCTTTAGAGACGGCCGCATTCACGTTAAATAGGGCACCATCAAAATCCGTTGAGACGACGCCTTATGAACTGTGGTTTGGCAAGAAACCAAAGTTGTCGTTTCTTAAAGTTTGGGGCTGCGATGCTTATGTGAAAAAGCTTCAACCTGATAAGCTCAAACCCAAATCGGAGAAATGTGTCTTCATAGGATACCCAAAGAAGACTGTTGGGTACACCTTCTATCACAGATCCGAAGGCAAGACATTTGTTGCAAAGAATGGATCCTTTCTAGAGAAGGAGTTTCTCTCGAAAGAAGTGAGTGGGAGGAAAGTAGAACTTGACGAGGTAACTGTACCTGCTCCTTTATTGGAAAGTAGTACATCACAGAAAACTGTTTCTGCGACACCTACACCAATAAGTGAGGAAGCTAATGATGATGGTCATGAAACTTCAGATCAAGATACTACTGAACCTCGTAGATCAACCAGAGTAAGATCCGCGCCAGAGTGGTACGGTAATCCTGTTCTGGAAATCATGCTACTAGATCATGATGAACCTACGAACTATGAAGAAGCGATGGTGAGCCCAGATTCTGCAAAGTGGCTTGAAGCCATGAAATCTGAGATGGGATCCATGTATGAGAACAAAGTATGGACTTTGGTTGACTTGCCCGATGATCGGCAAGCAATTGAGAATAAATGGATCTTCAAGAAGAAGACTGACGCTGATGGTAATGTTACTGTCTACAAAGCTCGACTTGTCGCGAAAGGTTTTTGGCAAGTTCAAGAGATTGACTACGATGAGACCTTCTCACCCGTAGTGATGCTTAAGTCCGTCCGAATCATGTTAGCAATTGCCGCATTTTATGATTATGAAATTTGGCAAATGGATGTCAAAACTGCATTCCTGAATGGATTTCTGGAAGAAGAGTTGTATATGATGCAACCAGAAGGTTTTGTCGATCCAAAAGGAGCTAACAAAGTGTGCAAGCTCCAGCGATCCATTTATGGACTGGTGCAAGCCTCTCAGAGTTGGAATAAACGCTTTGATAGTGTGATCAAAGCATTTGGTTTTATACAGACTTTCGGAGAAGCCTGTATTTACAAGAAAGTGAGTGGGAGCTCTGTAGCATTTCTGATATTATATGTGGATGACATATTACTAATTGGAAATGATATAGAATTTCTGGATAGCATAAAGGGATACTTGAATAAGAGTTTTTCAATGAAAGACCTCGGTGAAGCTGCTTACATATTAGGCATAAAGATCTATAGAGATAGATCAAAAAGCTTAATTGGACTTTCACAAACAACATACCTTGACAAAATTTTGAAGAAGTTCAAAATGGATCAAGCAAAGAAAGGATTTTGCCTGTGTTACAAGGTGTGAAATTGAGTAAGACTCAATGCCCGACCACTGCAGAAGATAGAGAGAATATGAAAGATGTTCCCTATGCATCAGCAATAGGATCTATCATGTATGCAATGCTGTGTACCAGACCTGATGTGTGCCTTGCTATAAGTCTAGCAGGGAGATACCAAAGTAATCCAGGAGTGGATCACTAGACAGCGGTCAAGAACATCCTGAAATACCTGAAAAGGACTAAGGATATGTTTCTCATATATGGAGGTGACAAAGAGCTCGTCGTAAATGGTTACGTTGATGCAAGCTTTGACACTGATCCGGACGATTCTAAATCGCAAACCGGATACGTGTTTACATTAAACGGTGGAGCTGTCAGTTGGTGCAGTTTTAAACAAAGCGTCGTAGCGGGATCTACATGTGAAGCGGAATACATAGCTGCTTCGGAAGCAGCGAACGAAGGAGTCTGGATGAAGGAGTTCATATCCGATCTAGGTGTCATACCTAGTGCATCGGGTCCAATGAAAATCTTTTCTGACAATACTGGTGCAATTGCCTTGGCAAAGGAATCCAGATTTCACAAGAGAACCAAGCACATCAAGAGACGCTTCAATTCCATCCGGGATCTAGTCCAGGTGGGAGACATAGAGATTTGCAAGATACATACGGATCTGAATGTTGCAGACCCGTTGACTAAGCCTCTACCACGAGCAAAACATGATCAGCACCAAGGCTCCATGGGTGTTAGAATCATTACGGTGTAATCTAGATTATTGACTCTAGTGCAAGTGGGAGACTGAAGGAAATATGCCCTAGAGGCAATAATAAAGTTATTATTTATTTCCTTATAATCATGATAAAAGGTTTATTATTCATGCTAGAATTGTATTAACCAGAAACATAATACATGTGTGAATACATAGACAAACAGAGTGTCACTAGTATGCCTCTACTTGACTAGCTCGTTAATCAAAGATGGTTATGTTTCCTAACCATGAACAATGAGTTGTTATTTGATTAACGGGATCACATCATTAAGAGAATGATCTGATTGACATGACCCATTACATCAGCTTAGCACCCAATCGTTTAGTATGTTTCTATTGCTTTCTTCATGACTTATACATGTTCCTGTAACTATGAGATTATGCAACTCCCGTTTACCGGAGGAACACTTTGGGTACTACCAAACGTCACAACGTAACTGGGTGATTATAAAGGAGTACTACAGGTGTCTCCAAAGGTACATGTTGGGTTGGCGTATTTCGAGATTAGGTTTTGTCACTCCGATTGTCGGAGAGGTATCTCTGGGCCCTCTCGGTAATGCACATCACATAAGCCTTGCAAGCATTGCAACTAATGAATTAGTTGCGAGATGATGTATTACGGAACGAGTAAAGAGACTTGCCGGCAACGAGATTGAACTAGGTATGGGATACCGACGATCGAATCTCGGGCAAGTAACATACCGATGACAAAGGTAACAACGTATGTTGTTATGCGGTCTGACCGATAAAGATCTTCGTAGAATATGTAGGAGCCAATATGGGCATCCAGGTCCCGGTATTGGTTATTGACCGGATACATGTCTCGGTCATGTCTACATTGTTCTCGAACCCGTAGGGTCCGCACGCTTAAGGTTATGATGACAGTTATATTATGAGTTTAGGCATTTTGATGTACCGAAGGTTGTTCGGAGTCCCGGATGTGATCACGGACATGACGAGGAGTCTTGAAATGGTCAAGACGTAGAGATTGATATATTGGAAGCCTATGTTTGGATATCGGAAGTGTTCCGGGTGAAATCGGGATTTTACCGGAGTACCGGGAAGGTTACCGGAACCCCCCGGGAGCTAAATGGGCCATGATGGGCCTTAGTGGAAAAGAGAAGAGGCAGCCCTACATGGGCTGCGCGCCTCCCCTTCCCCTAGTCCTATTAGGACTAGGAGAGGTGGCCGGTCCCCTCTCTCTCTTTTCCCCCTCCACGAATCCTATTCCAACTAGGATTGGGGGGGGGGGGATCCTACTCCCAGAGGGAGTAGGACTCTCCTGGCGCGCCACACCTTGGCCGGCCAGCCTCCCCCCTCTAGTCCTTTATATACTGAGGCAGAGGCACCCTAGAACACACAAGTTGATCCATGTGATCTATTCCTTAGCCGTGTGCCGTGCCCCCAGCCACCAAATTCCTCGATAATACTGTAGCGGAGTTTAGGCGAAGCCCTGCTGCTGTAGTGCATCAAGATCGTCATCACGCCGTCGTGCTGACGAAACTCTTCCCCGACAATTTGCTGGATCGGAGTCTGGGGATCGTCATCGAGCTGAACATGTGCTCGAACTCGGAGGTGACGTAGTTTCGGTGCTTGATTGGTTGGATCGTGAAGACGTACGACTACTTCCTCTACATTGTGTCAACGCTTCCGCAGTCGGTCTGCGAGGGTACGTAGACAACATTCTTCCCTCTCGTTGCTTTACATCACCATGATCTTGCGTGTGCGTAGGAAATTTTTTGAAATTACTACAAAACCCAACATATTTTTGTGTGATCTATCAATCATTTGGATCCATAGACATGCTGAACTTGTTTACATATGAATCTTTTGAGTTGTTGATAGTGAATGTTGGCTATCAATATGAACGTGTCCTGTGAACCTAAGTTTGATACGAATGTTTACCTTTTCTGTTGTACTTGTGTGTGAACTTGTTAGTATGCCTACTGTGGGGTATGTGACATGTGGGTGCAATGGCACACCTTCTCCCCGAGAAGAATTTCACCTGCTGTGTTAGGGTAGCAACGGTGCATCAACTCTTTTTAATCTTTTTGCTCTGTCTTGCCGCCTCCCCCGCTCAAACCCTGCCGTAATGTTTTGGGCCTCAAAACAAACATAGTATTGCGTTGTTTTGGGGGCTTGATGAAAAATCGAGTGCTGGTTTCGGTAGGTTGGCCCGCCCACCAAATGGGCTGCTGGTCCACCACAGACTGGGAGGCTAAAAATACAAGTTTTATGGTGCAGAGGCAAGTAAAAAAAACGCCATCAAGAGGCATCCATTGAAGAAAAAAATCGCTCCTGATGTGCTTCTTCAGTCGTGCCGCCGACCCCCTCTTTAATCCAGTTCGCTCGGGGATCTGGTACCATTTTTTCTAGAGGGCAAAAAAGTATTAGCTAGGCCTATGTTTTTTATTTTAACATGCGTAGCCCACGACATACGGTGACAGTAGTTTCAACTTATTTTTTTAGGTCCATACCGGCCTATGGGCTTTTTCTTAAAGATTGGCTGCCCAATGTATTTTTAACCACATTATATATATTTATATTATTACTGTTATCATATATTTTATAGAGACTTATATATACATTATAAAAACATCCCACGTGTTATTAACTTATAAAAGTAAATGTTTAACAGAAGTTGGGAAGGAAAATCCTGGTTGTTTTTGACTAACAGGCAAGGAAAATCCTGGTGATTGCGTACAAAAGCTTGCGAAGATTTTAAGGACCAATGTAATAATAACGCGCTCATTTTTATTTTGAGCAATAACTCGCTAATTTGTTAATTATGTATATAAAAAATGTGCCTCTCCGGTTTATCTTTTGATATTAATTGCTCCTTCTAACATAACATTATATATATAACGAGCCCGGCTAATTCGTGTATTTGAAGGAAGTGCAAATGGGCTAGGATTCCTTAGAAAATATAAATGGGCCGCATTGATGCGAAATTATTTGTTCACCCAGCTCAGCAAATGGACTGTACATTCTAGAAAACATGGGTTAAATAGATGCCACATTTTTGCAGGCTGACATGTGGGCCAATAGGTCAACAAATGATTATGACATCCACAGCCATTGGATTTATATCCAACGGCCGGCATGCACCTTTAATCTCTTGTCTTCTTCCTCCAGCGTCGTTGGGACCGCCTGGTCCGGCCTCCGGCGGCTAGCGGCTCTGCTTAGCACGCATCGCTGCGAAGCGCTACCCCACCGCCGGCTAGGCTATCCCTCTGACTACAGCCCCACGCCGCCCCGCCGCCGCCTCCACACCTCCTGTTATTCTCCACTGACTACAGCCCCACGCCGCACCAGAACCAGTTATAACCCTTCTCCTCCTCTTAATCTGCGACTGCACTGCCGCGTCTTCCCATCTCTGAGTCGTTCCCATCCGGGGCCTCGCCATCGCCCACCGCCTCGCTGTGCTCGGTGCGGTGTGGTAAACAAACGAGAGTCATCGGAAAAGGAATGTATGTGGATAGCCTGACGGCTGGGACCCATGAGGTCCATGGTCGCACGCATGGAAAGTTCCTCCTTATTAAGATGAAAAAAATGTTTTCTCCACCTAACAGCTGGGACACACCGGCTGTATCTTCGCACGGAAGGAAGTGCCTCCTTGTTATGCGAAAACAATTATTCCTCCCGTTGACAGGTGGGACCCGTCAGATTTGGTGGCTGACTTGTGGGCCCACTAAGCAGACGTGTACGCAGGGCTTTGTCAACTTAATCAACAAATGATTCTAGCAGCTGGACCGTTGGGTGTTAATCCAACATCCATGCTCCTTCTTCAACCTCTGTTCTTGCTCCTGTCTCCCGTGGGCGGCACCGCGGCTGTGCTACCCCGCACCCGAACCATGTCAAGTTTCCCACTCCTCTCCATCTACGACTCCACTGCCCCGTCTTCCCCATCTCCGGGTCATTCCAGTCTGGGGCTTCGCCGTTGTCCACCGGCCTTGGTGCACTCGCCATGGTGTGGTCAACGTGGTGAACAACCGAGAGTCATCGGAAGATGACTGTACGTGAGAGGCTGACAGTGGGGACGCACCACACGCATGGACGCATGCATGCAACGGAACGTGGCATGGTCAACGTGGTCAAGGAACGACTTCCATCAGAAGTGTACTGTACATGGAGAGGCTGACAGCTGGGTCCACGACCGCAGCAAGGAAGTTCCTCCTTATTACGCGGAAAATAATGATTCCTCCACCTGACAGTAGGGACTCACTGGACGGGCCACCGTATTTCGTGAAAAAAATGTTCCCCCCGCTCTCAGCTTGGACCCATCGAGAGTGCCTCCTTATTACGCAGAAAAAATGAATACTCCCCCTGCTAGCTGGGACCCACCTTGGTGGGAGGGTGACTTGTGGGCCTACTAAGTTGACGGGGACGGAGGGCTTTGTCAACTCAGTCAATATGAACGATTCTATCTCCAGTGACCGTACGATATCCATCCAACGATCGTAGTGCTGCTTCAACCTCTGGTCTTCTTGCACAGCCACCCAAACCAGTGTCGGTCGTGCCGCGTGCTCTTGCCTCCCGTGGCCGGCTATGATGCCGCGGAGGCCTCAACGCCCCCTACTACTCCCACCGCTGGCCAGGCCATCCCTCTACTCACCCACACCCCCTGTTATTCTACGGCGACGGCAGCCTCACACCGCAGCCGAACCAGTGAACCCTCATACTCCTCTCTGCGTGGGCATCCACTGCCGCGTCTTCCCTGGCTCCGTGTCATCCCCTTCCTAGGCCTCGCCGTTATCCACCGCCTTGGTGCTCTCGGCGCGGCATGGTCAATGTGGTCAACGATCGACTTCCAACGGAAGAGTACTGTATGTGGAGAGGCTGACAGCTGGGTCCACGACAGCCACAAGGAAGTGCCTACTTATTATGCACAAAATAATTATTCCTTCCCTGACAGCGGGGACCCACCGGACGGGTCACCGTATTTCACAAAAAAAATGTTTCCCCCCTAACTGCTGGGACCCACCAGCTACATCTTTGCACGCAAGGAAGTGAGTCTGAAAAAAATGATTCGCCCCCTGACTGCTGGGACCCACCATCTATATCATCGCACACAAGGAAGTGCCTAACAGTCGGGACCCACCTAGTCGAAGCATACGTAGCGTTGTCATTCTGGTCGCGAACGTGTACATACATACTAGTCGGTGTAAAGCGCGCACGTGTCGTAGTAGACGCGCGCATGTAGCATGTACACGTACGTACAGCGGCCAGTGTGCAAGAAAGAAAATACGGCCACGTACGTACATACGGGAGGGGTCTCGAACACCTACTCACGCATACGTACGGCCAGGGCTCGTGTACATGGCTGGGTCAGAACGGAGAAACTGCGTCATCGTGTTCATGGGAGCCAACCGGCTGGGTCGCAACGGAATGCATCATTGTGTTCATCGGGAGGGCTTGGACGGAACAGCTGATGGAAACAAGGCCTGGTGTACCGCAGAACGAAGGAAACGGCCTTGTGTGCAACCAGCCATGGTCGAAACGGGATCATGTTCATCGGGAGGGGTCTGGCGTACCGCAAAATAGAGGAAATGGACCTCCTACGGTCGAAACGGGGGTCATGTTGATCGGGAGGGGTGTGGCGTACCGCAAAACGGAGGAAATGGACTTGTGTCGGAGCGCTACGGTCGAAACGGGGGTCCTGTTCATCGGGAGGGGTGTGGCGTACCGCAAAACGGGACTCCATGGGATACTGTTCATCTCCACCGTTGACCCCCTCCAGCCTCCACGGGCTATTGTTCATCCACCGTTGACCTCCTCCAGCCTCCACCTACGAATGTTCATCCACGGGCTCCTGTTCATCTAGCCTCCACCGCGCGCTACTCCACCGGCTACTTTTCAACCAGCCCTCTCCACGGGCTCCTGTTCAACCACCCCTCCATGGGCTACTGTTCATCCAGCCCTCCACCGTCTACTATTCATCCAGCCCTCCACGGGGTGATCCTGTTCATCTAGCCCTCCACGGGGTCCTGTTCATCCAGCCCCAACCGGCTTGATCGATCGGGGTTCTGTTCATCCAGAGGCAACACCACGGGGTCCTGTTCATCCACCCCCGCCGAGAACTGTTCATCCAAACCCCCCAGCAACGCTCACTGTTCATCCAGTGGCAGCATCAAACGGCTTCAATTAGCAGCACTAGTGAAGGAATCGCTCAATCGGGTTCAGTTAACAGCCATCGATCGATCGCACGGGGTTCAGTAACGCGTAGCCTCCAGTGCAATCGCTCGGGTTTAGTAGGCGAACACCTCACTCGGGTTCAGTTAGAGCCCAACGCCTCTCACCCACGCGCGTGCGTGTATGAGAGAAACGCGCAAACCTCCGTGCATCGCTCGGCCCCGACTACCCACCGTAACCGGGAACACCCCGATATTTTCCTCGCCCTCGCTTCTACCACGGTTTTTTCTGTCATGGACGGCCGAAAGAATGTCATGCAGCTGCGTCTCTGGCCCGCCCAGGACGAAAAGCCCATTTGCTGTCATGTTTTTTTGTCATAGAAGTAGGAGCCGAGCACATCTATGATGGTACCATGTTTTGTCACAATTATCATCATAGAAGTGTCATAAGTATGACAGAAACCCGAGGACCTCCACGAGGGAGGTCGCCTCGCAGCCTAGTGACGAGGTAACTCATCTTCCTTGTGCATCCTTCGCCCACTGTGCTCCCTATTGCCCTCGACCTCCTTCCTCACAGGCATGCTACCCCAACTTTTGTTTTGATTTTCAATTCAACTTGTGTGTTCTTTTCAGTGCATTATGCTTTAAATGTGCAGAGTCCTGAGGCAAAATGATACATTTTAGTTTGCTTTGCCGCAAGGGCATTGCTGAAACTTAACTTCTGTCTAAACCTATAACCATCCATTTCGAAAATAGATGCTTTTGAAAATAGATGCTAGTTTACTTTGCATAGAGCTTGCAGCTTATGTTTGTGTAGTTTGAACTTAAGCCGGTCTCCCTTTCGTACTTTAATTTTTCAGTATTGGTCTAGTCAGTATGGTGAAGATGAAGCTCCTTTTGGAACTTCTCCGGTTAATATAAATGCACTTGGTTATCTTTTTTACATGTACTAACATCATCTCATTCGGAGTTGTTTGTGTGCTTGTAACACAAATCAGTTCAAATCTCAAGAGAAGTAAGCTCAAAAAAATACAGAAGTTTGAAGCCGAGATGTTTGCATATGTTTTGTTGAATTGAGTTCCTTCCTAAAAAAAGCACTAAATATGTTTGCACATCTTTTCAGTACAAACTTTTAAAAAAGTTTCTTTCTGAACTTCTCAAAATTAATATACATGAACTTGATTATCTTTTTAACATGTATTGATATCAGCTTCGTTGGATTTTTTTGTGTGCTTGTAACACAATCAGTTCAAATCTTCTGGGCCTCATTGGCCAGAGAGGTCGCTCGGTTGGAACGGAACTACTCCAGGGCTCCAAGGACGCCCTCGAAGAACAGAGTCAGCCTGGCATTGGGACTCACGTTCGACTCCTGGGAGTACCTGACATTTGGCATCCCCATAGCAGCCAGCTTTGTGGTGATCCGGCCGGCGACGTCGATGAGGCGGCCGATCAAAAGGTTTATGCCCCCTGCGTACTCCTTATGTTCGGTGGTATCATTCCTCCGCAGCTGCTTCTCGTCCTCTAGGACCTTGTTCATAGCCTCCTCATGAGCCCCAGCCTTCGAAAGCTTCCCATCCAAGCCATCCAGCTTCAACTTTAGATCGTTGATGGAGTCATTGGACTCGGAGAGCAGCTTGGCCTTGTCGAAGACTGCAGCCTGGGCATCCGCCAAAGAACAGTTGGCTGTGTCCATCTCCTTTGTCAGCTTCGAGGCCACCTTCTTCAGCTCCTCTCGCTCCAGCTCCAGCTCCTTCGCCTTGTCGGCATGGACCAGCGCCTGAGCATTGAGTGCCTCTTTGTTCCTTTGCTCGAGCTCCAGGGTCCGCTGCACGACGAGCTTCTCGACCTCCTCATCCTTGCCATGGAGTCTGGCGGCGAGCGCCTCCTCACAAGCGGCAAGGTCCTCCTCCTGGGAGTTTAGTAGAGCCTGGTGTTGTTGCCGAGCGGCCTCATCCTTGGCGGCCTATTCCTTTGCCGCCTCCTGGGCCTTCTCGACGCCAACCTGCTTCAAAATGAGCTCATGTTTGCGCTTAGCTAGCAAACCCTGGGCAACCCTCAGTTCTTCATGAGCCTTGCGGAACCAGGCCTGCGTCTCGGCAATGCGCTCCTCAAGATCCGCCCCCGCCTTGTCCACCGCCGCCATCCTAGATTTTGCCTTGTCCAGGTGGGCATGGTGGAGCACCTGGAGCTTCTGGAAGTTGATGCTCATGGCCCGCGGCATACTGTGAGGGCATTCGGACTTTTCGGACCCTGCACACTTTGTAGCTAGTCCAAGAACACCAGATAAACACAAACTAACAAGAGTAGGGTATTACGCACAATTTGCGGCCCGAACC
>NC_041390.1:564413906-564418741 GCF_002162155.2 Triticum dicoccoides | reverse complement strand
GATCTTCTAAACCCGCTCTTTTTACACCCCCCCCCTGCGCCCTAGCAACCGTAGTAGGGATTCCCTGTGGTCCCATAGGTGTCGCTCCTGAGCCCCGACAAACGGGATCACATCAATAGAGAAATATGTGATGGACAAGACCCATCCGTTAGCTTAGCATAATGATCAGTTAGTTTCATTGCTATTGCTTTCATCATGACTTATACATGTTCCTCTGACTATGAGATTATGCAACTCCCGAATACCGGAGGAACACCTTGTGTGTTATCAAACATCACAACGTAACTGGGTGATTATAAAGATGCTCTACAGATGTCTCTGAAGGTGTTTGTTGGGTTGGCATAGATCGAGATTAGGATTTGCCACTCTGTGTATCAGAGAGGTATCTCTAGGCCCTCTCAGTAATGCACATCACTATAAGTTTTGGAAGCAATGTGACTAATGAGTTAGTTACAGGATGATGCATTACGGAATGAGTAAAGAGGCTTGCCGGTAACGAGATTGAACTAGGTATGAGGATACCGACGATCAAATCTCTGGAAAGTAACATACCTATGACAAAGGGAATAGCGTATGTTGTCATAAGGTTCGACCGATAAAGATCTTCATAGAATATGTAGGAACCAATATGGGTATCTAAGTCCCGCTATTGGTTATTGACCATAGAGATGTCTCGGTCATGTCTACATAGTTCTCGAACCCGTAGGGTCCGCATGCTTAATGTTCATTGACGATATAGTATTTATCGGGGTTGGGGTCCCAGCAAACCCTTAAGGTTCGAACACTGGGGTGCGCGCAAAGTCTATCCCTCCAACCGATCTACGCTCTAGCTTGTTAGGATCTCACAGACGAACTCGACGAACTCACAACACAGATGGACACAGGGTTTATACTGGTTCAGGCCACCATTGCGATGTAACACCCTACTCTAGTGTGGTGGTGGTGGATTGTCTCTTGGGCTGATGATGAATAATACAAGGGAAGAACGGCCTCCTGAGGTTGCGACATTCTTGGGCTTGGTGAGCTTGTGTGTGAGATCGTCTCTCTCGAGCTCCCCTGTTTCCTCGAGCTTCGTCCCCTTTTCACTGTGGTGGCTAGTCCTATGGGTAGAGGCCCTGGTCCTCTTCCCAAATATCAAGCGGGAAGGGAGCCAACCATGGCAGGCTAATTTGAAGGGGGACAACTAGTACAAGCTATCCTGACAAAAGTAGTCTTTGCCTGCACAAAGTTCTGGTGGTGACGCTGTTCTGGGCTCCATGATGACCTCCGTCTTGCAGTCCTTGGTCTTGGTCTTGTTGCACCGAAATGGCAACCTTTGCCTGAGGCCTTGGTACTCTGCGGTTGCGCTTGCTCTCTTTGCACCAAAGAGGAAACAAGGACGCTGTGCGCACTGGCGCCCGCCTGGCGCCCGCCTGGTGTCGATCGTCACGGCTCACGTCATGAAAGCCTCGTGAGGTTCGCCCCGCCTTGATATCTCCGCTCCTCGTGAGCCTGCCCAGCTAGGCCACTCCGGAGGAGGTCCTGCGTCGTCCGCCTCGCGTGGGTCTTGAGTGCTTTGCTGGTGAATATGGGCCGTACGGCCTGCTGGCTTAGCCACGTTGCGGGCCGCAGGCAGGCAAGTCTGGGGACCCCCGTTCCTAGAACGCTGACAGTAGCCCCCGGGCCCAAGGTGCGCGCGGGCTTGGCTTCGCGGCGAAGCCAAGGGTCAAGCTAGAAACGTCGCGGGGTCCCAAAGCCTGCGGCCTCGGTTGATGCGTGGCGGTTGATTGAACATGGGTGTCTCTGCTTCCCCACGCTGCTTCGACGACTGCACGACTTGACAAGTCCCTGCGACATGCAAGGGAAACCATCATTACATGTGATCATGGGAGACGCCGGTTGGCCTTCTCTTTCTATAAATGGGGAGGGGGGCAAAGCCCCCGTTGCCCATCCCTTCCTTGCTTGCTTCCTCCTTCTTGCTCCACTGCTTTCTCCAATGGCGCCCATCAGAAGATTCTCCGCCGAGAAGAAGCGGAAAGCCCCCCGAGATGCTCCGTTGCCACTCTCGCCAAAGAAGAGGTCGATCAATCACCGCGACGAGGCGGCGTTGTAGGTGGCGGCGAGGCCTTTGTGCGAGCGTCCTCCGCTGGGGTACCCGCTACCCTTGTACACCCCAACCGTAGGCTTAGGAGGACAAAGTGGCGAGCAGCGTCATCCTCGCTGCACCCGGGGCCGCCGTGCCTCGGCGACGCGGGCCGTCCACGCGGTGGACTCCTCGCGCAAGCTGGTGCTGTGGACGCCGACGCCTCCGAACTCCTGGATCCGCTTCCCATGGTTCTTCTCCGACGTGATGCCGCTGAGGGGGCCTCTCGAGCTCTGGCTGTAGCATGCTGATTGTGGCGCTCTAGAGATCAGAGCGAGGATCGAAGCGGTTCCCATTGGCAAAATCTTCATGACTCGCGGCTGGGGCGAGATTGCGCGGATCTGTCGCGCGAGGGGTGCCCTCGCGATTCACTTCGAGTAAGACTGCGCCTCCATGCTTCTCTTGAAGGTCTTTGATGCCGAGGGCCGCCGCCTGGAGTGCTGCTCTAGAGAGGAGCGCGAGGCTGACGCGCGCTCTTCCCGCGACTACCTCAGCAGCAGCAGCCCTTGGGAGTCCAGCAGTTCTCCTAAGCACCAGGAGACTCCGGAGACGAGTGACGACAGCTACATCCCCCCGAGCTCTCGCCGTGCCCGGGGCAAGGCTGCGGCTTCCGGCCACCGTCGTCGCTAATCTGGATGGGGTTGGCGCCGGCCTCCCGTGGCCCACTATTGATGATGGTGTCCGCCATGGGAGGATATAGATAGGATCCCTCTGAGCATCAGCTTTTGTTTCCTGCGAAGAATCATGAATCACCCCGTGGGGGCATGTAAGGATCTGCACTGCCTTTGTACCTATTTTCCTTGTTCTGAAAATTTGATGAACGCGCGTCCCGTTAAGGCTCGGCCTCCCCTTTCTTTCTTCGCGATAGCTTGTTGCTCTACGCTGACGGGTCCTGGTCCCAAGGTGGCTACAGCCGTCGCTGGTATGCTGGGTCGCGATGCCGTGGTCAAGGCCAGGAGGTGCGCTGCCCGAGGTCCAGTAAGAGCCCCTGAGGCGCGATGCTCAGGTGGTTCCCCTTAGCGCCCAAGCGGCCATTGCAAGGATAGAAAGGAAGATGACTTGGCCACAACAGGGTTGCGGTATGGGGTGAGCGTCTATGGGGCCCAAATGTTTTGCTAATATGAGGGTGAAACTTATCTTGATGACGTCGTGGTGATTCCCGATGTTGCGCTAGGGCTGCGCGCCAACTTACGCAACATAGCTAGGCCGGCCCATGCGAGTTTTCCTTCTCCCGAGCTCCTCTTAATGCTCTACGTCCTCAGGTCCCGGCCCTCGAGCGAGCTCAGCCGCCGCTGGTATGCCAGGTCACGATGCCGTGGTCAACGCCAGGGGGTGAGGGCTGGACAGCCAGTAAGAGCTCCTGAGTCATGATGCTCAGGAGCCCCCCTTTTATTGCGCAAGAGAGTCGCGCGAGAGGAAAGGAGACTCGCGGTGCCGCCTGCTATCCTTCCCGCGGGGTTCCTAAGAACAGGCACAAGGAGAAACATGGTTGGTCGTTACTGCCGCCTACCTGCCGCTGGTTGGTCCGGATGAAGTGAAGGAACTAAGGGCCTGATGAGGTGGCGTGCACCGCGCGTGCCGCGAGCCAGAGCTCGACCACTCATATTTGTCGGTCGTGGCAGGGACGAACCCATGCACCAGCGTCGTGCCTGTGTAGGGGCCCCGAAGGGGGTGATGATCGAGCAGGTGATAGAAGCTGGCAGGTTAAGCATGAAGAGCAGATTGACTTGGATAAATGCAGGAAGATGCATGACATTGGGTCTGGCCCGAGCAGCATGGGGATGATGCAGCCCGAGGGGCGCCCCCAGCAAGGTAAGCTAAAGACATAAGTAAAAGGGATACATGCCGCAGGGACAGACCCACGCGGCCTGGGAATAGTGCAGCCCGAGGGGCACTCCCAGCTTAGACGAACTTGGAAGATGTCACCTGAGTCTATAGACGAAGTAGAGCTGGTGCAGTTGAAGCCACGCGTCAAAGGAATGACTCCTCATGAGCCACCGGGACCCCGAGCCTCAGGAGGTTCTGCGAGATCAGGAGGTTCCCTGAAGGCCGTCGTCGTCTCCTCCCAAACGGCGTGGAACCTGGCCTCCTGAGCCGCCTGGACTTGCCGCAGGTTGCGCTGATAGGCTGACGCCGCGCTTGGCAAGCCGAAGGGCATGCGAAGGTAGCTGTGCGGTGGACCCTCACAGCGGCCCGCGCATGATGGCCAGAAGTGTTTCTAAGATGCGGCCATGTTGAGCCCTGGGATGTCGATGCAGGCGCGCAGCTCAGCACCCTTGCCTGGGTGGTGAGCCACACTATGTGAGCGGCTGTCGCCACACATGGCTCTTGCGTCTTGTAGCTCTTGGGTGGTCTTGGTGATGAACTCCTGGGTGGTGGGCATTCCTCACCCCATGCTCTCCTGCGGAACACGTGCCGCGAAGCACGCTTCCAAGTGGTGCCCAATCGCCTCCCTCGTGAGAGTGGCAAGGTCTGAGGCCCTCCAGAAAAGAGCCCCCGAGCCTTGCCCGAGGAGGGTGTTGGGCATGCTTTCCTATGCGGTGGAGGGAGGCACCCCTAGAGAGGGCGTCGATCCTGATGAGGCTCATGACGCGACGCCATCTTCCTGGGGTCCTACACGGCGTGGTAGCTTCTTCTTGGGGATGGTATCCGGAGGGCCCTCACTTCTGCAGTCAGGGTTGTCGATTGTCGCGGATTGGAAGGCACGCTCAAG
>NC_041390.1:564386647-564413669 GCF_002162155.2 Triticum dicoccoides | reverse complement strand
GTGACTGCCATGAACTTGGCCAGGGCTAGGTACCCGAGGATGGCGTTGTACGGCAGGCGGATGTGTGAGACGTCGAAGTCGATGAGCTTGGTGCGGTAATTCTTGCGCTCCCCGAAGGTGATAGGCAGGCGGACCTGCCCTATTGGTGTGGTGGAACCGTCAGTCACTCCTGAGAAAGGCTTGCTTGGCTGGAGCTGCTCATAGGGCACTTGAAGGATGTCGAATGTGTCGGCGGATAGGACATTGAGCCTTGCGCCACCGTCGATGAGAGTCTTGGTGACTTGCACATTGCTGATGACTGGGGAGCACAACATAGGTAGTATGCCCGCGGCGGCTGCGCACTAGAGCTGGTCGGCCGAGCTGAAGGTGATGGTGCACTGGGACAACCGGAGTGGGCGCGTGGCCTTGAGCTTGGGGAGCGCCGCATTTACTTCGCGATCGAACTGTTTACATGCGCTGAGAGGCTGGGGCCTGAGCGCCGCCCGGGATGCAAGCGACCGCGCGCGGCTCCTGGAAACCCCCAGCCCCCTCGTCCTGGTGATGTTCGTCGTTCCTCCTTGGCGGCGGCAACGGGGGAAGACCGGCGTTACCCTGGGGGCGATCCTCGCGAGGCGGGTCCCTCCAGGCGCCCTCGCGAGGCTGATCCTGCCAGCGGTCCTCGCGAGGCCGGTCGCGCCACTCCTGGCACGGGCCACGGTCGTCCCAGCGTCCGCCTCCGTGTCCTCCTCCACGGCCGTAGCCCCGGTCACTGCGCTCGGGGCGTCGCCGAAGTGTCCTTCTCGAATAGCTCTGAGCTCTTGACAGTCGCTGGTGTTGTGGGTGTTCAGGCTGTGGAAGGCGCAGAAGGGCTGGCCGTTCTTGGATGACTCGGGCTGATCTCTGCCTCGCTTGGTGTCGGGCTCCGTTGCGAGCATGACTGCCTCTTTGCGCTTCACGTCCTTGGCATTGGCCTTCTTTTCCTCCACTCCTGCAGCTGGCAGCTCTAGGAGAGAGAGGCGCCCCTCCTTAGCTCTTGCGCACCTGGTCGCCAGGTTGAACAGCTCCTGAGATGTGCAGAGCTTCTCATGGATAGCCAGCTCTTCCTTCATCTTGACGTCGCGGACGCCGTCGGAAAAGGCAGAGATGGTGGCCTCATCCGAGACCTTGGGAATCTTGAGGCGGGTGCTATTGAAGCGCTGGATGTACTTCTGGAGTGTCTCTCCTGGCTGTTGCTTGAAGCGGCGTAGGTCGCCCCCGACCGGTGGGCGGTCACGAATGCCATGGAAGTTGGCGACGAAGCGGTCGCACATCTCGTCCGAGGAGGAGATCCAGTCGTGCTGCAGGTTCAGGAGCCAGAAGCGGGCCCCATCCTTGAGAGCCATGGGAAACCAGTTCGCCATGACCTTCTCGTCACCGTTGGCCGCTTCGATGCTCAACTCATTGAGCTGCAGGAACTCTACGGGGTCGGCGGTGTCGTCGTACCGTGGAGGGAAATCTGGCTTGAACTTGCCTGGCCAGGCAACACTACGCAGCTCTGCGGTGAAGGCGCGGCAGCCTGGCGTGGTTATCGGGGCCCGCCTCGGGGGCAGAGCTTGGTCTTGGCGAGGTTCGCGCTGCGCCACTGCAGGCGTTGTGCGGTCTTGACGAGGTGGCTGGAGGAGCGTTGGTGCGGCTTCTCTCGGTCACAGGACTTCTTGGCAGCTCCTTTCTTCACGCGCTGGCGCCGGGCACAGCGGATCGCATCGCGGAGGCGCGCGCCTTGGGGCCAAGGCACCGTCTTGGGGTCGAGGAGGTGGAGGCGCGCCATGGGCCCCGTTTCCTACGGCCTGCTGGAGGGCAGAGAGTGAGACGACGCTAGAGAGCCCCCCGCGGCACCGACGAGCTCTACGACGCGGTCGAGACACCCTTCATAGACGTCGTCGACAAGGCGGTAACGCGGGAGCTCGTTTGCCGCGATGACCGTGGCCCGCACCTCCAGGGGAGCGTGGTGCACATGAGACGAAGAGCCAGTAGGAGCGAGTGATGGAGTAGCGGTGCGGCCGTCCTGCCTCACCGAAGGATGTTGCGAGGACGCCTGCTGCTTGTTTCCCACCGGGCCGGTGGCTACGTTGGCGGCGGGGGACGGAGATCGACGAGGCGGCACACCGATGGGTGCCGTCTGAGCGATGCGGGCGGCGTGGGCGGCCTGACGCTCAGCTCGAGCACGGCGAGCATCCGCCATGGAGACGACGGGGCGACGGAGCGATGAGCGACGGAGAGGAAGCTACGGTGCACCCCTACCTGGCACGCCAAATGTTGGGGTTGGGGTCCCGTCAAACCCTTAAGGTTCAAACACTGGGGTGCGCGCGAAGTCTATCCCTCCAACCGATCTACGCTCTAGCTTGCTAGGATCTCGTAGACGAACTCGACGAACTCACAACACAGATGGACATAGGGTTTATACTAGTTCGGGCCACCGTTGCGGTGTAACACCCTACTCTAGTGTGGTGGTGGTGGATTGCCTCTTGGGCTGATGATGAACAATACAAGGGAAGAACGGCCTCCTGAGGTTGAGGCGTTCTTGGGCTCGGTGAGCTTGTGTGTGAGATCGTCTCTCTCGAGCTCCCATGTTTCCTCGAGCTTCGTCCCCTTTTCACTGTGGTGGCTTGTAAGTGCATCTAGTGCCACCCCTAGTTGGTTTTGGAGTATTGATGACAAACCTAGTTGAGGGACTAATGTGTTTGTGAGAATTGCAGGATAACACAGGTAGAAGTCCCTCATTGATTCGGTTTTCCTACCAAAGATGACCTCTAAAAATGTAAAGGTGGTATATGAAGATATTCACATTGAAGACTATGACAAGAGAAGACACCACATGAAGCCTATGGAGCTCGAAGACTTACATCTTTTGTAGTTCTCTTTCTTTTGTGTTGAGTCATAGGAACCACCGTACTATTAAGTGAGGTCCAAGAGAACCAGTCAGAATGACTGAAGTGATGCCTAACCAAAAACCTATGTCTTCGTCTGAAGACTATGAGAGCGAATCTTGTCCAGAGTCGGACAAGTCAGCTTTGCTTGTAGCCCAAGTAAAGTTGTCGTGTGAGTTTGAAATCTGACCGTTGGAACACGTGTCAGTTCCTTAGTGACCCAGGGTCATTTCGGAAAAATCAGGTCGGGTAGCCAAGTGGCTATAAATAGCCCACCCCCTACAACCATAAACGGTTGGCTACTCAGATTGAGAGTACGGCTTTTGTCGTTCGCGAGCAACGCACCTCGAAGCCTTTGAGAGAGAATTCCTTGCGAGGATAAATCCCTAACCACCCAGAGCCAGAGAGAATTGGGCATCACTTAAGTCTTCTTGTCTGTGTGATCTGAAGACTTATTACACTTGAGGACTGTGCATCCTCCAGCCGGTTAGGCGTCGCATTCTGAGCATCCAAGAGACATTGTGGATTGCCGGTGAACGAAGTCTGTGAAGGTTTGGGAGTCTACCTTGAAGACTTGCCAGAGTGATTGGGCGAGGTCTGTGCGACCTTAGCTCAAGGGGAATACGGTGAGGACTGGGTGTCCTGAGCTGCGTGTTCAGGACTGGGTGTCCGGGACTGTGTGTCCTAAGGTTTAAATACCTAGCCGCCCCAACTAGACGTACAGTTGTCACAGCAACTGGAACTGGTCCAACAAATCATTGTCTTCAACAAGTCACTGGTTTCATCTTCCCTTCCCTTTACTTACTGTTACTCCTTGTGAAGTCATTGTATGTTTGCACTATCTTTTGTCTTCACTGAGTGACTACGTGTTCTGTCTGGCTTCACAATATCTTCCTACATGATCCTTACTACATTGCTGCTATTAGTCATTGTGCTTTCACTCTATTGAATACTTGACTATGGCTTGCCTAGTGTAGTCTACCTTCCGCTCATAGGGAAATAGGTTTATTTCTATCGTTTGTCTTCATAACTTCCACGTTTTGAAGACTTTCATAAAAATCGCCTATTCACCCCCCCCCTCTAGTTGATATAACGCACTTTCAATTGGTATCAGAGCCAGGTGCTCCCTTGTTCTGTGTGATTCGGTTTAACCACCTGGAGTTTTAGCTATGTCGACTGCAGGGATAATTAAAGTCTCCGCTGCGTTCCCCGTCTTTGATGGAACTGAATATCCCTACTAGAAGAATAAGATGCGCATGCATCTTGAAGCCATTGACGTCGACCTATGGTATGTCGTCGAGAACGGCGTTCCAAAGGCTGGAGAAGGTGTCACTATTGCTGATGTCAAGAAATTCGTTCAACTGGACTCTACTGCCAAGAATATCATATGTGGTCATCTGAGCAAAGGACAGTATGGCCGTGTGAGTGCTTTGAAGACATCTAAGCTGGTCTGGGACTGGCTCTCCAAGGTCAATGAAGACATCTCAACCCAGAGAGATCAGAGAATCAGTGTCCTTCGCAACCTCTTCAACCGCTTCAAGCGAAATGACAATGAGAATGTCCAGCACACATTTGACCGACTCACTGACATCACAAATGAGCTTCAAGCCCTCGGCGCTACTGAGATCACCAAACATGAAGTCGTCAAGACACTACTGAGATCACTTGATAGTTCGTTTGACATCCTAGCCCTGATGATTCAAGAACGTCCTGATTTCAAGACACTCGATCCGTCTGACATACTTGAGAGGCTCAACACACATGAGTTTCAGCTTTCTGAGAAAAGAGATATCTACGGTCCAAACTATGGGCGAACTCGTGCCTTGAAGGCAAAAGTTGTCTCCTCATCTGAAGAAGAATCTGACAGCGGTTCTGATGATCCTGAAGACATTGGAAGGGAACTTGCTATGCTTGTTAAGAAGTTCCAAAAATTCACCAAGAAGAAAGGCTTCAGAAAGTCTTCCCGATCAAGCTCAAGGAATGATGAAGCTTCTGCTCATGACTACAAGAAGAAAACATGTCACAAGTGCAAGAAACTTGGCCACTTCATCTCTGAGTGTCCACAGTGGGACAATGAGAACAAAAAGAAGAAGAAGAGCAAGGAATATGAATCTGACAACAACAAGAAGAAGAAATACTCAAAGTCTTCTTCCAAGTCTTCCTCAAAGTCTTCATCACACAAGAAGAGCTCATCTGGCAAGGCACGTGCGTTTGTTGGCAAGGAAATGGATTTAGAGGAGGAGTCTGCTTCTGAGGAGGCGGAGGTGGAGTTTGAGGAGGAGTCCGATTCAGACGTCGCAAGTCTGGCTACAGCATACGTTGCCAAGTCCATCTTCAACACTTAAGACAATGACTTCATCACCGACACCAATGCAAATGACAAGGACTACTCCGCTTCTACATACTGCTTCATGGCACGCGGTGCCAAGGTAAACACACGCACTACTCACTATCAAACATCTAGTGACGATGACTCTGATTGTGATTCAAAACCCAGCTACAAAACACTTGCTAAAATTGCAACTGAACAACAGAAAGCTATGGAACATATTCAAAAACTGTTAGACAGAAGCGATGATCTGTTAGGTGCTGAAATGACTCGATCTGAATCCTTAATTGAAGACATAAAAAATCTTCATGTTAAGTATCAGGAACTTGAAAGTCGTCATGAAACTCTCTCAACAACTCATGAAAAGCTTTCCTATGATTATCTTCAAAGGAAGCAAGATCTTGAGAAATTGAGAGCGGTTCATGAAGATCTTCAAAAGGAAAACGAGTCACTTCGCACCAAACAAATCAGTTCCGCTCAGGAAGGATTTGAACCACCATGTCTTAAATGCATTGAGCGTGATAATGCTACTTCTGTTGCTGAATGTTCTACTGCTACTACTGTTGCAATATCTTCAACTATTGATGTGATAACTAACCCCTCTGCTGAGAATACCACTGCTATTGCTGATGAGAATTCTAGGTTGAAGACATTGCTTGAAACAGGGATGTACAAAAGTCTTAAAGGGCATCAGACACTATGTGATGTCCATAAAAAGCAGATTCTGAACCGAAACCCTAGGAAAGAGGGTGTTGGGTTCGTAAGGAAAATGAATGCAGATGGCTCTTACTGGAAACCTGAGCAGTACCCCAAAACCATGTGGGTTGCTGCAAAGGAACCTTCAGCAGATCCATCCAATCTATCTGGCTTCACTTGTGCTAACCCCATTATCATTGATGAAACCTTTGATGCAAACTATATACTGTTTAAGAATCAGAATGGTGAAGTGTTTTCCAAGTACATTGGTACTAACTGCAGGAATGGACCACCTATGAAGAAGATCTGGGTTCCGAAAAGGTGTCTGGAGAATCTTCCTGTGAATGTCATCATGACACCTCACGTGAAGAAGACAAACCTTAGACCAAAGGCTTCATACGGTCCAAAGGCTTCATACAGACAGAGGACTCACTTGAGTCGCACTAACACAAATGTTTTGCAGGGGAACCATACTCAGGCATATGAATATGAGAGCGGTTCATCCAACCGCCATGTTCATAAGACCAAGAATTATTATGCTTATTCTTATGAGTACTATTGTCCGCCTGCAAGACTCTTTGCTAGGGCTCCAAAGCCAAAATTCTCAGATGCTGCACTTAGACTTATTGCTTCGAAGCCACCCTTGAAGATGTGGGTGGCTAAGAAAGCTTAACTCTCTTTTGCAGGGAAAGGTCTCCAGCAGAAAACCAAAATCGCCTGACGCTATTGCTGGGGACCTTAAACATCTTGTAGGGCGCAAGATCAAATGCCCGAATGGTCTTACTATGTACTCCGTTCCTGAATCGCTTCCTACTCTCCCTATTAGTCCTAATCTGGATCTAAGCTTTCATAACCCATTGGTTCGTCAAATGTTTTTGCTTCACAATGCTCTTGGTGAAGCCTATCCCCCTAACTGCACTGTAGGGTACGACACCAGTGTCTTCAGAATGGATTATTGATAGCGGGTGTACAAATCACATGACTGGCAAAAGAAGCCTTCTTATGGACTCAACGTTACGTCCATCCGACAAGAGTCACATCACATTTGCTGACACTGGTAAAAGTAAGGTATTGGGTCTAGGTAGAGTTGCAATCTCAAGGGATCAACACATGGATAAAGTCATGCTTGTTGAATCCCTTGGCTTCAACTTAATGTCTGTCTCAATGCTTTGCGATTTGAACATGATCGTAATATTTGGAAAATATCGTTGCCTTGTACTAATGGAATCTGAAAAGTCTCTAGTATTTGAAGGGTATCGAAAAGATGATTTGTATGTGGTAGATTTCTCAGCAGGACCAACAGCTTGTCGTATGTCTTCTAGCAAAAGCTTCAGAATGCTGGCTCTGGCATCGGAGGCTTGGGCATGCTGGCATGAGGAATCTCCACACCCTTGCGAAGAAGAAGCATGTCATAGGCATCAAGGGCGTCAAGTTCAAGAAAGATCACTTATGCGGTGCCTGTGAAGCAGGGAAGATGACGAGGGCCAAACATCCCTCGAAGACAATCATGACCACTACTCGACCCTTCGAACTGCTTCACATGGATCTTTTCGGTCCCACTCATTACTCAACTCTTACTACTACTGCTTGCCTCTATGGCTTTGTTATTGTTGATGATTATTCTAGATATACTTGGGTGAACATAATCCTTTACAAGACTGAAGTGCAGGATGTCTTCAGACGCTTCGCTAATCGAGCTATGAACAATTATGGCGCCAAGATAAAGCACATCAAAAGTGACAATGGCACTGAATTCAAGAACACTGGCCTTGATACATATATTGATATCTTGGGAATCACACATGAATTCTCAGCCCCGTACACGCCACAACAGAAAGGCGTCGTCGAACGCAAGAACAGAACACTCATTGAGATGGCCAGAACGATGCTAGATGAATACAAGATCCCATGAAAATTCTGGCCTGAAGCCATTGATACTGCATGCCATACGATCAATCGTGTTTATCTTCACAAGCTTCTGAACAAGACATCTTATGATCTCCTTACTGGCAAGAAGCCAAATGTCAGTTGCTTCAGAGTATTTGGCGCAAGGTGCTGGATCAAGGACCCACATCACACCTCAAAGTTTGCACCAAAAGCACATGAGGGTTTTATGCTTGGATATGGAAAGGATACGCACTCCTACAGAGTCTTCAATCTCTTTCATTACAAAGTGGTTGAAACAGTGGATGTGCGGTTCGATGAGACCAACGGTTCACAAAGAGAGCAACTGCCAAATGTGCTAGATGAAGTTCCATCTAGTGAATCAATCAAGCTAATGGGAACTGGAGAAATTATACCTTATGAAGATCATCCTGAAGAAGAACTTATCATCTCAGCACCTGATCAACATGAAGACAATGCTCATCCTGAAGACATTCCTTCTAACAACGACAATGATCAGCAAGAGCAAAGTCTTCGCCCTGTACATCCTCGCGTTGCCAATGAAGTGCAGATTAAAAGAATAATTGATAGCATCAATGCACCCGGTCCACTCACTCGTTCAAGGGCAAGTCAGCTAGCAAATTTCTATGGGCATTTTGCATTCATCTCAATAACAGAACCCAAGAAAGTTGAAGAAACCTTCATGGAACCTGAATGGGTTCAAGCTATGCAAGAAGAGCTTCAACAGTTTGAGCTGAATAATGTATGGGAACTAGTTAAGCGTCCTGATCTACGGAAGCACAATATAATAGGCACCAAATGGATATACCGCAACAAGCAAGGTGAGCATGGTCAAGTTGTCAGAAACAAAGCTCGTCTCGTTGCTCAAGGATATACTCAAGTGGAAGGCATTGACTTCGATGAAACATTTGCTCCTGTGGCTAGACTTGAAGCCATACGCATACTGCTGGCCTATGCAAATCATCATAACATACTTCTATATCAAATGGATGTCAAGAGTGCTTTTCTCAATGGCAAGATTGAAGAAGAAGTGTATGTTGCACAACCACCAGGCTTTGAAGATCCAAAACATCCTGACATGGTATACAAGCTCAACAAGGCACTGTATGGCCTCAAACAAGCCCCTCGGGCCTGGTATGACACACTCAAATACTTCCTGAAGAGCAAAGGCTTCATACCTGGTTCCCTAGACCCCACTCTCTTCACGAAGACATATGATGGTGAACTGTTTGTGTGCCAAATATATGTGGATGACATTATCTTCGGCTGCACCAATCAGAAGTACAGTGAAGAGTTTGGATATATGATGCAAGAGCAATATCAGATGTCCATGATGGGAGAGCTGAAGTTCTTCCTCGGTCTTCAAATACGATAACAACGCAATGGCATCTTCATATCTCAAGAAAAGTATCTCAAAGATTGCCTGAAGAAGTTTGGTATGCAAGACTGCAAAGACTTCACAACACCAATGCCAGCCAAACATCATCTGGGTCCCGACGACAATGGTAAAGAGTTCGATCAAAAGGTATACCGCTCCATGATTGGTTCTTTACTTTATTTATGTGCATCTAGGCCAGATATTATGCTTAGTGTTTGCATGTGTGCTCGATTTCAAGCGGCACCAAAGGAGTCGCATCACTTAGTTGTGAAGCGAATTCTTCGATATTTGGCTCACACCCCAACTCTAGGATTATGGTATCCAAAGGGCTCAGAGTTTGATCTGGTTGGATTCTCGGATGCTGATTATGCTGGTGACAAAGTTGATCGCAAGTCTACATCAGGCACATGTCACTTTCTGGGACGATCACTTGTATGTTGGTCTTCAAAGAAGCAGAACTGTGTATCTCTCTCCACTGCTGAATCTGAATACATTGCTGCTGGATCTTGCTGTGCTCAGCTTCTATGGATGAAGCAAACACTCAAGGACTATGGCATTCATCTGAAGCAAGTGCCACTTTACTGCGACAACGAAAGCGCCATCAAGATTGCCAACAACCCAGTTCAGCACTCGAAGACAAAGCACATTGAAATTCGTCATCACTTTCTCAGAGATCATGTTGTGAAGGAAGACATTGATATCATACACGTCAACACTGAAGAGCAATTGGCAGATATCTTCACCAAGCCCTTGGATGAGAAGAGATTTTGCAAGTTACGGTGTGAGCTAAATATCCCGGAATCCTCAAATGTCCTGTGATCAGGCACACATCCTAACCCTTATGCATATTGATGACTTAGATGTGCAACACACGAAGTAAAGTATATCTTCAATCAATGAAGACATACATTCTAAGTGTGAATACATTAATTTGGAATTTGACTTCGGAGCGCCACGATAATTGTGGGCCGTGTCTGGGTCTAATACTTCCTATACGATGGGTAACGCCACCACCAAACGTTCTAATTTGAAGTGTTTCACTCATGGCGTTACCTTGCAATGTCTTCACATTTGGTTTGGCTTCGATCTCAACATATCTTCATGATTATCTTCACTATGTTCTTATATATATACTAGTATTCTGTCCTCTACAGCATTCACTTATAGCTATGTCCTCTTGTTGAATCTTTTGAACTAAGTGAATGTGATCGGACCCTAACCTCTCTATGCTTTCTATCTCAAATTCTATCTCTCCAAATCATATGCATTCTATTGAAACTGTCGAATGTCTTCTCTGCGTCCTTATCAGTAGAAGATACAGAGACAACCATTAAGTCCATTTTCAATGCTCATTCCTCCACATGAAACCCGGAGAAGTAGGAACGACCACCCGACAATCAAGGCGTGCGTGGGACGTGGAACAAACCCCGAAATTCTGCATAATGGCCACGTGTTCCTTAGATGCGAATTGCCAGGGGCACCTGTGTAATAGCGCAGTGCCGCCCATGTACCTATAAATACACACTTCACAGCGGTCATTATCTCTTCTTCCACTCTCGCACGAACCCTAGCGCCACCGCTAGCCCTCGACGACGCCGGCGACGAAGCGCTTCGCTGCTGCAACCTCTCCGACGCTGTCTTCACGTCGACCGCGGACATCGTCCTCTCCGCCGTCGCCGTAGGTGTCCTCCGTCGCCAAGTTAGGGCACGGAAGATCGAACTGCTCGGCCTCATCTTCCACTCCGTCTAGCAGTTCTTAGTGTGGTAAATAAAACTTCCTTTTTACAGCACCGTTGATCCTATGGATTTGTCACTTTCTACCACAAGCAGTTTCTATTCACACAAGTTAGATCTCTCTCATACTGCATCTCATAACATGCCTAGTATATTCACTTATGCTTCACAAAGTAGTTAGATTCCTCACTTGTACTGATCTCTGGATTCGTACAAATCTGGAACCAACTCCTTATCTATGAGTGAATGTCTTCGCACGATGAGGTCAATGTCTTCTAAACTGATTTATCTTCAAAATCTTCTGAGAATGCATATGACCTCTTCCCCTTCCCTCGCACCTTAATGTTGTCACAGGTACATGTCCGTGGGAGAATCCTTTGGTTCTCATAGTCTGCATTCATTTGCAGAATTCTTACAACATCACATAAATTCTCCCGAAGCCAGTTCCTATTGGTCCAGCAAGCGAAAACCTCTGAAGCCTTTGAACGTGTTGAAGCCTTTCAAGTTAAAGTTTATGGCTTCAGAGAAATCATTAAGGAAGGGTGGCAAAAAGCGTCATGGAGAAACATCCAGAGATCTGCCAGATGAACTGTCAGAACTGTACAAGACAGATCCTGAAGAGGATTACAATCAGCGCAAGACCCGAATCCAATGGATTCGAAGATATTGGGCAGAACAATGGTTCAAATACAGATTTGTAACCCAGGAATCTGCTGAGAAAAACGCCATCAAGAGACCATGGGGAGACATCCTATACAAGAATCTTCTACCCAGGTCCAGAGATGAAGCCATTGAACAGGGCTTCTACCCCTGCATGGTCTGTGGGCCACATCCTGCTGATGCACACCCATCGTCACTACTATGGTGTCATGACGACAATCTGTTCAAGCGCAACTTCCAGTTTGCCCAAAACTCAGCGAAGCAGAACAAGAAGACTTTTGGGTTAGACTTCAACCCTGCTCCCTCAGCACCAAGGGCAGATGGCACACGAGATGCAGAACCAAATGTCATCGGTCCTTTCGACAACCTTGAAGGCCTCATCACCCGCATCTTAGTTCAAGGGACTGTAGTGAATGAGCCTGCAGCTGACGCTGAATCAGAAGAAGCTCCTGCAGTGCCGAAGCCAAAGAAGATGAAGAAGCCTAAAGCTTCAAAGCCTGCCCCTTCACCAAAAATCTCACGGGCGAAGCTACTGGCAACTGCACCTCCTGAAGACAGTGTGCAGTCCGAAGACTTATCTCGAATCTCCAAGCCCCAGAAGGCCAAGATGCCTCTGCCACACACCGGCCAAGAGCTAACTGCTGTTGCCATTCTGCGCAATGACGCCATTGATCTGTCAAGTGATGAAGACCTAGCAGATGACGCTCTTGAGCAACTCATCAAGAGCAAAGAAGAAGCATAAATCTTCAATGATCTGCCTCTCTTTGATGTGACCATCATCCACAACTTCATTGACGAGTGGTTTGACACGCCAAACATCAGCTTTGAAGATCTACAGCTACCCATTGGCCTCAGTGTCGCCTTCCAAGGTGCCATTGCTTCAGAACTCGCTATTGCCCAGCGCATTGTTGAACTGAAGCAAAAGATTGACTATGAAAAGGCTCAGTTCAAGAAGCATATGGCCAAGCTCAGCGTGCAGGAAGTGAAGAACTTCAAGAGTATGATGCATGAGCTCAAGGAAGCCTTTGTAAAGAAACATGCAGAAGCTCAGGGTTCGCGTGAGCGCATGAAGACTCTGGCTGACAGATATGTGCAAGCCTATAATGAGGCTGAGAAGCGCAAGGCACTTGGGCATCCTGGCATCGACCCCAGGATGGCCGCAAAGAAGAAGAAGAAGCCTGCTACGGCTGAATCTGACGCACCAAGGCAGGAAGCAGTTCCGATTGTCTTCCCAACTAGACTGACTGGCTCGAAGCCAAAAAGCCGGTCAACCGCTTCAAAGCTCAAGAAGACAAGGACTGCTGAGGCTGAAGCCAGGAAGAGGAAACACTCTGAAGCCTCTCCAACTGCCCCCTCCAAGAAGAAGAGGAAGACCAAGAAAGATCGGGCTGCTCCCACAGAGCCTTTGATAGTTGAACCTATTTCGATGGTCTATCCTGAAGCTGAACGACAACTGACAATCCATGAGCCTGCTTCCACAGAGGCTCATGAAGCTGAAGACTTTCCAGCAGCTGATCCCATCGCTGCTGAAGACATTGGTCAACAGGACCATGTAGAAGATGGTGCAGTCCTTCCTCAGCTTGAGAACAGCGAATTCATCAGCATTGGTCGTCCACTGACACCAATTGCATAGGATGCTTCATGGGCGGATCGCCCACAAGAGGAAGAAGACTATGAGGCCCAGCCCACTCAAACTCCACAGGCGTCGCCCGCGTTGCGCAGGCTTCGCAAAGGTCCAAGGCCTCAAGTCTCTGCTGAAGACAATCCGGCTGCATCAGCCGCGGAAGAAGTAGTCCCACAAGTTCCCACTCCCCTGTCCCACCAAGAAGCAGTTCTCAAGGAGAACATGCTTGTGACCGACCCTCCAGCTCGTCAAGTGGAGGATGAAAATCTTGAGGCTACCACAACCACCAATGAAGCTAATGTGGAGCCCTCCCCAGCAAAAGCATCAGAAGACAGCGAAGCCACAGACCCCGCCACTTCTGTTCCTGAGTCTGCTGCCGGTCCCCAGTTCGACTATCATGTTGAGCACAGGCCTCAGGTACAGAAGCCAATTCCAAGATTGCCAAGGTTCCCAGGTCCTGCATCAGCACCTGGCTCCTTCAATATCAATGGCTTCAGGGCAGACAACACATTCTTCGATAGCTCCAGGAACCCCTACTCAAGGGAAAGGATATCATCTGATCGGTTCTGGAGCTATCCTCAGCGAAGCTATTACTCATACATTCTTTACAACCAAGGTCCCATCTTCCCACACAAGCGCCTTGACATTGAAGCTATAGCTGGTCTGCCTGTCTGGAAGAAGCTTTGGATTGCTTCAAGGAAGTTGGACTGCTGCTGTTCGTAACTGACCAAGAGCATTGGAATGGAGAGCTGCTGCTCCAATTCTATGCCACACTTCACATCCGCGGGTATAGCAGAGATCCGAAGACTTGGGTCCTAGAGTGGATGACTGGAAACGTCCATCACGAAGCCAAAGCCTTTGACATCATTGAGCTCACTGGCTTGCCCACTCCTGGCGATCTATACGAGCATGGCTGTCAGCTGCATAGTGAAGCTATTGAGAGCATCTTTAAGAGGCCGGAACCTGATATAAGTCAGGTGCTTAGCATGATGAAGCCATTGCCCCAAGATGATGCTTATCCCACGGAGTTCTTTGTTGAAGACCTTGAGTATCTGCCAAGAACCATCTATCACATCATCAGGCGAACTCTCTGGCCCATCAAAGGCCACTCTCCAAATGCCAAGCTTGAGGGTGCAATGCAGACTTTGGTCTTCTATATTCTTCATGGAAAATGCTTCAATGCACAGGACTTATTCATTCGCTAACTTGCTGCATCAGGCTCTGATCTGTTTGGCTTGAAGTTCTATGCCCCATGGGTAATGCGGCTAATCAAACTTCACTCCGATATCTCATATCAGCCATCTGCTCGCAATCATCGGATTTTTCTGCCTGATGTGGATATCTCTATTGAAGCCATCTATCCTGAGCCTGCCAAAGCACCTCTAAGTCTTCAGAATGCAGAGCATCAGAGTTTCTCTCAGAACATTGAAGGAGTTGAAGCAGTCACTCGGGTGTATCCTCTGGCTGGCACTACACGTGCACCACACCCTGCTTCCACTGAAGCCACTGATAGTACAATTGATCCAAGACCCAAGAAGTGCACTCGTGTTCTCAAAGACCGAGAGCTTCTTGTGGCTCTTCATCAGAAATAGGATAGGCATCATGACTGGCTAAAGCGTCAGATAAAAAGCCTCTTAGTGGATGTTAATCACATTCGCAATCTTGCCACCAAGAATGCTTTCGTTGCCCATGAAACCTGTCGCCGCACATGGAAAGGGCTAACGATGATGTGTTCTGAAGATGATCTTCAAGAGGATGGCTTCACTGAGCGATTCAAGTTTGACTCCAAACCTCCTCGAAGGGCTGTGCTGCTAGGAACTCCATCCCTTGAAGACTCTGAGTTCTCTTCCTCTGCTGCAATAGTGCCTGCCAGAGTTATCGAGGATGAAGACGATGCTACTTCACCGCCACCTCCTTCAGCATGCTTCGACTCTACTCCAAGCTCTTCTGCACCGCCAAACACCACCAACGACCCTGCTACTTCACCTACTCCTCATGGGAACGAGTAGATGCTCTATGTCTTCGAACCTTTTTGGTCCTTACTGACAAAAGGGGGAGAAGCATATGAGGTTGATAGTCTTCAAGCGGGTCCATATGGGCGGGTGCTTTATATTTTGCTCGTGCTTACAACTCTCGGTTTGCTACATTTTGTTCTTTGAGTTGTAACACTTAAACTCGATGGTCGTCTGCTATTTATCTGCCACCTTGTTTTGTGATGATAAATTCCTCATGTGCGACGATAAATTCCGCACTTAGATCATTCTGCAGACGTCCATTTTCCATTATGCATGTCATTATCTTCATATACTTTCACATGCATAGTGGATTGTCATCATAAGTTGAAGTGGATCTCCACAAGTACAACCTGCCATGTGCATTTGCATTCCAAAAGCAAATTACTTATATGCACATCTTCAGGGGGAGCCCTTGCAACTTATGAAGACAATTCCTTATCCTTTACAATTTCACAGATTATATTCCCCGTTGAAAACTTCAACTAGTTTGTCATCAATCACCAAAAAGGGGGAGATTGTAAGTGCATCTAGTGCCACCCCTAGTTGGTTTTGGAGTATTGACGACAAACCTAGTTGAGGGACTAATGTGTTTGTGAGAATTGCAGGATAACACAGGTAGAAGTCCCTCATTGATTCGGTTTTCCTACCAAAGATGACCCCTAAAAATGTATGAAGACATTGAAGTCAAAGGTGGTATATGAAGATATTCACATTGAAGACTATGACAAAAGAAGACACCACATGAAGCCTATGGAGCTCGAAGACTTAGATCTTTCGTAGTTCTCTTTCTTTTGTGTTGAGTCATAGGAACCACCGTACTTTTAAGTGGGGTCCAAGAGAACCAGTCAGAATGACTGAAGTGATGCCTAACCAAAAACCTATGTCTTCGTCTGAAGACTATGAGAGCGAATCTTGTCCAGAGTCGAACATGTCAGCTTTGCTTGTAGCCCAAGTAAAGTTGTCGTGTGAGTTTGAAATCAGACCGTTGGAACACGTGTTAGTTCCTTAGTGACCCAGGGTCATTTTAGACAAATCAGGTCAGGTTGCCAAGTGGCTATAAATAGCCCACCCCCTACAACCATAAACGGTTGGCTGCTCAGATTGAGAGTACGGCTTTTGTCGTTTGAGAGCAAACCTCCTCGAAGCCTTTGAGAGAGAATTCCTTGCGAGGATAAAGCCCTAACCACCCAGAGCCAGAGAGAATTGGGCATCACTTAAGTCTTCTTGTCTGTGTGATCTGAATACTTATTACACTTGAGGATTGTGCATCCTCCAGCCGGTTAGGCGTCGCATTCTGGGCATCCAAGAGACATTGTGGATTGCCGGTGAACGAAGTCTGTGAAGGTTTGGGAGTCTACCTTGAAGACTTACCAGAGTGATTGGGCGAGGTCTGTGTGACCTTAGCTCAAGGGGAATACGGTGAGGACTGGGTGTCCTGAGCTGCGTGTTCAGGACTGGGTGTCCGGGACTGTGTGTCCTAAGGTTTAAATACCTAGCCGCCCCAACCAGACGTATAGTTGTCACAGCAACTGGAACTGGTCCAACAAATCATTGTCTTCAACGAGTCACTGGTTTCATCTTCCCTTCCCTTTACTTACTGTTACTCCTTGTGAAGTCATTGTATGTTTGCACTATCTTTTGTCTTCACTGAGTGACTGCATATTCTGTCTGGCTTCACAATATCTTCCTACCTGATCCTTACTACATTGCTGCTATTAGTCATTGTGCTTTCACTCTATTGAATACTTGACTATGGCTTGCCTAGTGTAGTCTACCTTCCGCTGCAGGGAAATAGGTTTATTTCTATCGTTTGTCTTCATAACTTCCATGTTTTGAAGACTTTTATAAAAATTGCCTATTCACCCCCCCTCTAGTCGATACAACGCACTTTCATGGCTAGTCCTATTTATAGAGGCCCTGGTCCTCTTCCCAAATATCGAGCGGGAAGGGAGCCAACAATGGCGGGCTAATTTGAAGGGGGACAGCTAGTACAATCTATCCTCACAAAAGTAGTATTCGGCTGCACAAAGTTCTAGTGGTGACGTTGTTCCGGGCTCCACGATGACCTCCACCTTGCAGTCCTTGGTCTTGGTCTTGTTGCCCCAAAATGGCAACCTTTGCATGAGGCCTTGGTACTCCGCTGCTGCGCTTGCTCTCTTTGCACCAAAGAGGAAACAAGGACGCTGTGCGCGCTGGCGCCCGCCTGGCACCCACCTGGTGTCGATCGTCACGGCTCACGTCACGAAAGCCTCGTGAGGTTCGCCCCACCTTGATATCTCCGCTCCTCGTGAGCCTACCCAGCTAGGCCACTCCGGAGGTGGTCCTGCGTCGTCCACCTCGCGAGGCTTGGCCCCTCGCGAGGGTCTTGAGTGCTTTGCTGGTGAAGATGGGTCGTACGGCCTGCTGGCTTAGCCACGCCGCGGGCCGCAGGCAGGCAAGTCTGGGGACCCCCATTCCCATAACACCGACAATATTATATGAGTTATCTATGTTGGTGACCAAATGTTGTTCGGAGTCCCGGATGAGATCACGGACATGCCGAGGAGCTCCGGAATGGTCCAGAGGTAAAGATTGATATGTAGGATGATATGGTTCGGCCAAGGGGTGAAGCCCACGAGGCTTTAGGCCGATGCAAAAGGTGTTTTGTGGAGGCCAGGGGGACAAACGCTGGAGACCCTGGCATCTGGCCCTGGGCCAGACGCCAAGGATTGTGGTGTTTGGTCCTGGAGTCCGAGTGGGACTCTTGCCTTTCGGGCAAAACCGACTTTGAGGAGGCTTTTGCTCCAAGTTTCGACCCCAGGGCTCAACATATAAATGGAGGGGCGGGGCTAGCACCAAAGACTCATCAAGAAACACCAAGCCGTGTGCCGGCAACCCCGTCCCCTCTAGTTTATCCTTCGTCATAGTTTTCGTAGTGCTTAGGCGAAGCCCTGCGGAGGTTGTTCTTCACCAACACCGTCACCATGTCATCATGTTGTCGGAACTCGTCTACAACTTCTCCCCTCTTGATTGGTCAAGAAGGCGAGTATATCATCGTGCTGAACGTGTGCTGAACGCGGAGGTGCCGTACGTTCGGTACTTGATCGGGATGGATCATGAAGGTGTACGACTACATCAACCGCGTTGATAAATGCTTCCGCTTTTGGTCTACAAGGGTACGTAGACACACTCTCCCCTCTCATTGCTATGCATCTCCTAGATAGATCTTGCGTGATCGTAGGAATTTTTTTGAAATACTGCGTTCCCCAACAAGATATTGATAACTGATGGTCGTGAAGTAAATGAGAAGGGTGCATACCTCAAAATATCATTTATCTCTGTTTTAAAAAAATTGAGCTCTGGCACCTTTGCAAATCACTGCTTCCCTCTGTGAAGGGACTATCTATTTACTTTTACGTTGTGTCATCACCTTCTAAAACAACTGCCAGAAACTAAGTAGAGCACAGTTGTCAAGATTTATGCATTGTGTGTAGCAAATGTTGGGTGCATCATGACTGGATCTTTTCTACCATGAATTACAATGTTTAGTCACTGCTTGAACTTTGGAGGTGCTCTGCATTTATGTTTTGCGGTCTCGGAAAGGGCTAGCGAGATACCACTATTGTCATATTATATCATAGTTGTTTTGACAACGTTTTGTTGTTTGAGATATCTTATTATTGCTCGCTAGCTGATTATGTCATTGAGATGAGTCATTATAATCTTTAAGAGTTATTGTCGACATGTTTAGTTATAATGTTGGCTAAAAACTTGGGTGTTTTTTAAGCTTATTTATGCAAACAAGAGCAAAAGAGTTTGTAAAAGTTTTTCTTTTTCACTTTCAGTTTATCAACTGAATTGCTTGAGGACAAGCAAAGGTTTAATCTTGGGAGAGTTGATACGTCTCCAATGTATCTACTTTTCCTAACACTTTTCCTCTTGTTTTGGACTCTAATTTGCATGATTTGAATGAAACTAACCCCGGTCTGACGTTGTTTTCAGCAGAACTACCATGGTGTTGTTTTTGTGTAGAAATAAAAGTTCTCGGAATGGAACGAAACTTTGCGAGGATTTTTTATATCAATAATAAGAATTTCTGGAGCCAAGACCTGCAAGAGAGGGGCACCTGGGTGGGCACAACCCACCAGGGCACGCCCCCCTCTCCTGGCGCGCCCAGGTGGGTTGTCCCCATCTGGTGGCCCCGCTGACCCTGAAACCAACGCTATAAATTCATATTTTTGGAGAAAATCAGGGAGAAAGAATTATCACGATCCATGAAAGGGAGCCACCGCCAAGCCCTGTTCTTCCTCGGGAGGGCAGATCTGGAGTCCGGTTGGGGCTACGGAGAGGGGGGTCTTCGTTCTTCGTAATCAGCAACCCTTCTCCATCCCTAATTCCATGATGCTTCCCACCGGGAGTGAGTAATTCCTTCATAGGTTCGCTGGTCGGTGAGGAGTTGGATGAGATTCATCATGTAATCGAGTTAGTTTTGTTAGGGCTTGATTCCTAGTATCCACTATGTTCTTAGATTGATGTTGCTATGACTTTGCCATGCTTAATGCTTCACACTTTGGGCCCAGGTGCCATGATTTCAGATCTGAACTGTTTATGTTATCACCATTATATCCATGTTCTATATCCGATCTTGCAAGTTATAGTCATCTACTACATATAATGATCCGGTAACCCCGGAGGACAATAACCGGGACTTCTTTCGGTGATTACCGTAGTTTGAGGAGTTCATGTATTCACTATGTGTTAATGCTTTGTTCCGGTTCTCTATTTAAAGGAGGCCTTAATATCTCTTAGTTTCCATTATGGACCGCGCTGCCACGGGAGGGTAGGACAAAAGATGTCATGCAAGTTCTTTTAATAAAACACGTATGACTATTTACGGAATACATGCCTACATTATATCTATGAACTGGAGCTAGTACCGAATACCTAGGTTATAACTGTCACATGATGAATATCATCCAACAAGAAACCGATCCAATGCCTACGAATTTATCCTATATTGTTTCTGCTAAGTTACTACTGCTATCATCACTATTACACTTGCTACAAAATTACTGCTACCACTGTTACCGTTACTATTCCTATTGTCACTACTATCAAAACTATCAAACTACTTTGCTACTGATCACTTTGTTGCAGATAATTAATCTCATGGTGTGGTTGAATTGACAACTCAGCTGCTAATACCTTCAAATATTCTTTGGCTCCCCTTGTGTCGAATCTATAAATTTGGGTTGAATACTCTACCCTCAAAAATTGTTGCGATCCCCTATACTTGTGGGTTATCTTCTGATGCAGAGGTCGGGGTATAACCCCTTTTTGAAAAACAGATAACCTGTTAAGATCATGAGATCTTTAGTATTGCACTCTTTTTCCCGTCGTGAATTTTTCCAAATGGTTTCTCGTGCAAGGTTTTTAGTGAGGCAATATCAATGCAAGCATGGACTATATGTGCCACTTCTCCTTATTTTTTCACTGGGTTTTAGAAGGAGTTTTTCATGGCATATTGTATATTTCTTCTTAAATTTTTCCACAAGGTTTTTTCAAAGGATGACCAGTCACAAAGGACATGCAAGGATTGGGGGGGAATAACAGTATGCACGGGATCCTCTCGAGGCAACCGTTGCCTCGTACGTGCGGGAGACTCTCCTGGCAACCGTCGCATCCGGTCCTCGCATCCCCTCAAACCGACACATCTTCTCGTAGTGCCGGTTCCCCTTGTATAAATATGTGATCATCAATGGAATAGAAACATCTCGATCAATTCGTTCTTTCACAAGAATCACCCTACATGGCGGGGCAGTAGCCCGAACGGCCATGTCATTTATTTTTTGCGAGTGGCGTGAAATGCCATGTCGCCGGTGAATATCTAGCGTGGTTGACGACTCGACGTGGAGTTGACAGCTTCACATGTGTTGTAGATGGTGCCTTGGTGAAACCACGCCGTGTTCAGAAACTCAGAACGTCGAGCAGCACCCCGCAAACACTCTCTCGGGTCTTTTTTTGAGCAAAAGAGGGTTTCCCCTCCGATTTCAATTAGAGAAACCAGGCCGAAAGCCGAGTAGTGGTCCAGCAGTTCAATACAAGCACAAAAGCGAAAAATAAACATAAAGCAGAGCAGGGGGCTTTAGCTATCCTAGCACCCCTGTGACAACAGTCTCAAGTTACATTACAGCTCCACGGCAAAAGGGAGGAGGCAAAAGACACAAAGAAACAGTAGACAAGCTCAAAGGTCACCGCTTCACGAAGCTTGTTCACATCTACAGCCTTGGTACTCCAAAACTCCATCCCTGTGAAGCTTTGAAGATCTCACTTGCCACCTGTTCGATGAGCCTTGCCCCCAGCATCAGCATTCCTTCCCCTGGGTCCGTTTTCTGCAAAATGGCCTAGTTAGTGATCCAGTTACACATTCTTTTGACGATCCCAATTGGTTCATTTATATTTTTCCTACCAAACACAATGTCATTTCTATAATTCCATATCGCCCAAAGAAGGGCAGAGGTACCAGTTAGAACCATTTTCCTGCTCTCTTCATTAAATTTGTTTAACCAGCCCCCAAAAAATCATCTGTGTTTTGTGGGATGTTATTGAGGTCAAATGCACATCCTACCAAACTCCAAACAAGTCTAGAAACCGAGCAAGAGAAAAAAGGTGATCAATGTTCTCTCCTTTCCCACATAACATGCAGTGTTTGTCTCCTTTCCATCCTCTTTTTAACAAGTTATCTCTTGTCAGGATACTTTTTTTATTCAAGAGCCAGAGAAAAAACTTGATTTTTGCAGGCACCTTAACTTTCCACAGAAAATTCTGTGGGAAGCCAAGATCAGTTTTGACAAGATGTAAATATAAGGATTTCACAGAAAAGATTGTATTTGCAGTCAACATACACAGAGGTTTATCCCTCCCTCCATGCATAATAATTTCCTCACATCTTCTTTTTAAACTATCCCAGAGGTTTTCATATCCCCCACAAATTGTTCTTCTAAAAGACATAGCTCCCCACCCTTTATCTATCACCCACCTGACAGTAATTTCTCTGTCATTACTAATTGAGTATAGTGAGGGGTAAGCCTCTTTTAGGGGTTTATCATCTACCCATCAGTCTTCCCAAAATCTAGTGTTTCTCCCATCCCCCAGTTTCTTCTTGATGTTGGGGGGAGATCGGATATTTAATTTTTAACAAACAGGTCCAGAATTGAGAATCCCCCTGCCTTTTTTAGCTCCTAAAAGACATTTGTCCTGGAGATATTTGGATTTAATAATATCTTGCCAGAGCCCTTCCTCAGCCTCAAGCTTCCAAATCCATTTAGCAAGCAAGGCAATATTAAATTTTTCAAGGTTAATCAACCCAAGCCCACCTTGTTGTTTTGGAAAAAAACAAGTTCTCCAGTTAACTCGGTCATATTTCGTCTTATCTTCCTCAGCTTGCCAAAATAGTGTCATCAGCATACTGTAACATATTAACCCCATTTTCATGAATATCAGTAAGCACCCCCTTTTATGTATCCTTCATTTCTAGCCTTATCCATAATTATTGCCAGAGCATCTACAACTAAATCAAAAAGTAGAGGAGATAAAGAATCTCCTTGCCTTAGCCCTTTGAAGGTTTTGAAGAATTTACCACTGTTATCATTGACTTTCACCCCTACCTATCCTCCCCTCATGGTATGCATAACCCAGTCACACCATTTATCAGGGAAGTTTTTCAATTTGAGCATTTTATGGACAAAAGGCCATTTAATTTTGTCATATGCTTTCTCAAAATCAACTTTAAACAACATAGCATTCTGTTTTTTTGCATGGATAGAATTCAAAGCTTCATGTAGGATGACCATTCCTTCCATGATATATCTACCCTTAACAAAGGCAATTTGCAAGGGTGAAATAATTGGGTTGACAACCTTGCTAAATCTGTTCATTAGGACTTTAGTAATGATTTTGAATCTAACATTCAAAAGGCAAATGGGCATGAATTTTGGATCTGTTTGGCATCTTTAACTTTAGGGACCAAAGTAATAATCCCATAGTTTAGTCTGGCCAAATCTACCACCCCCTGTGAAAATCATCTAAGATCTTCTTTAGGTCATTTTTGACTAAATCCCAGAAGTTCTGATAAAATTCAATAGCAAATCCATCAGAACTTGGGCTTTTGTTTTTTTTATAGAGAAGACTACCTCCTTGATATCCTCCATAGAGAAGTTTTTAATTAATTCCTCTTGTGTTTGAGGGGAGATTTTGGTGGCCCCTTGTATATTAAGGTTTATACTAGAAGTCTCGGCTTGACCAAATAGGTTTTTGTAGAATGCAGTAATGTAGTCCATCAGTTCTTTTTCTCCTTCAATTACTCCCTCATCTTGTTCCAATTTGATGATTCCATTATTTCTTCTTCTACCATTCACTTTAGCATGATAATATCTGGTATTATAATCTCCTTCTTTAATTTCTTTATCTTTATACCTTTGCAGCCACTTGATTTCTTCTAGTTTGAGAATCTCTTTCAGCTCTCTCCTCAATTCTTTTTGCATGATTCTTTCCTGGGCATTGATGCCTCTAGATTAAACATTTTTGTCCATAATATCAAGCATGTTTAACAATTCCTTTTTCCTCTTCCTGTACATAGCATTTGCATTTAAAATCCAGCCTTTTATTTTCTGTCTAATATTCCTAAGTTTTTTCTGCCAGGTATCCCAGCTGGACCCATTGCATTTCACCTCCCAATTTTTTCAACAAATTCTTTAAAACCCTCCATGTGCATCCAGGCATTCTCAAATCTAAATATAGGAGAGGAAGTTTTCTGCTCCCCTGAGTCTAACAGCAGAGGAGTGTGATCAGAAAATTTTCTTTCTAATGCAATAACCATGGTCATGGGATATTTATCTTCCCAATCTAGGCATATAAGTATTCTATCAAGTTTCTCATAAGTGGGTTCTGGCAAATTATTTTCCCAAGTATATTTTCTTCCACTAATGGGAATGTCTCTCGGCCTAGCATGTTCAATAATCGCATTAAAAACAAAACTGAAGTGATCAACCCCTCCAGGTTTATTTTTCTCAACACTATTTCTAATAATGTTGAAATCTCCCCCAATAACACAGGGGAGGGGATTATCTTGATATATCCTGGATAATTCAGCTAGAAAAGTTGCTTTTCCTTCTTTTTGAGCATCACCATAAACAGTCACCAAATTCTAGATAAATTTAGCTTTTTTGTCAAAGAGAAGTGTCCTGACAATGTACCTTTTTCAACTTGCAACAGATCAAGGTTATCATTATTGATTCCAATTAAGATACCCCCAGATTTGCCTCTAGGGCAATCCATTCCCAAAGAAAATTTCTTCCTCCAGAAAAGTTATGGAGTTCATTCTTTGTGTAATCTCCTTTAATGGTTTCTAGCAGCCCCACAAAATCCAAGAGTTTATCAACAATGATTCCCTTAATAAAATTTCTTTTAATATCATGTCTAGTCCCTCTCACATTCCAGAACATCCCTTTCATTATTTATTTTCTTTTTTCTCCCCCCCACCCCAATTGATGTGATGTGCTTCCCAGCACTAGTGACTGAGGTGCCAATCTTAATTTTCCTACTAGTAGAAAATATGTTTTCAAATTATCATAGTATTCTAGTTCCAACTCTGCATCAGAGTGATCATCTCCCGAGCATAAATCTTCTAACCTAGCATCTCCAATATCAATAAGATCTGAAGATATAAATCTCTTCTAGCATGTTCCATATTGGAAATCAGGTCTAGGTTTTGATTAACCAAATCAATAGTACATACCAGTTCAACGCCCACTTTTTTGCCATCTCAAATAAGGAAATTCTTTCTTCAGAAATAGTTGCAAATTTACCATAATTATCTTTGTTAGCAGCTCTTTCTTTGGCCAAATCTTCAATCTTAGCATCTTTTTTGTCCGAGTTCCTGTCACTTCTTCTAGTTGGTCCATCCTTGTCCTTGTCTTTATCATCTTTGGTAGAAATCCCCAGTTTTGACCCCAGAGACTCCACACAGTCCTGACTCGCATTATTGTCCACACTTTCTATGTAATTATCTTCAATTAATGGGTCCTGTGGAATATCTTTGTCAGGGTCATTCTTCTCTCCTAGATCTTCTCCAGGAATTTCTTTTTCATCCCACAAATCCACCTTTTCCATACATCTATCTATCAGTTCTTATTTTTTTATCATCTCTACCATCCTTTTTTTCTCTTCTTCCCAGGAAATGTGTTTTTTTCTTCCACTGCCCTCCAAGCTTCTTGTTTGTATTTATTCTCTTCCATTTCCTGCAGCTTATGTAGCACTCTGTCCAGATCAGCTTCTACCTTTTCCTCATTCCAACCTCAGCCAGATATTCCTTCTGAATGTTCAGCATTTCATCATTTCTCTTGTTCATTTCTTCAAATTGTTTAAGCCCTACACTTCCCAAAGAGATGTTTTCTTTGTTCCCCTCTGCATCAACTCCACCAATTTTAATCTTATTTCTCATGTCATCTAGGTCGGCCTCCTTATTTGTCTCAAGGTCTTCATGTTTCCGTTTGTCCTCATACCAGCCCTGCGCCATCACCCTTTCAAGCTCCAAAGTCACTCTGTATATCATGAGATCCTTGTCAGTCACTTCAGTGTGCTTAGGGATTTTTTTCAAAGTCTCTCACCCCCACCTTGGCTCTAATTTTCTCTTCCATAATAGTTGTCATGTTAATCTCCAACATTGGACCAATGGTAGCAGCCACCTCACAAGCACCAAAAAAGTGTCTGAAGCATTCGGGCATCTTGCCAATCTTCACACACACAGTGTGTAGCTTCCCAATAGCTTGAGTGTCATAGGTCCAACTGTTAACATTAATGATAGCTTTTGTCCCTAAGAGATTGAAATTCTCAAAATTGTGTAGTTCAATTAGCCTGCTTTTATTTGGGAATCTCATAAGATAAGCCCTATCTCCATGTTTTTTTACATCTTCATTGTCAATCCCACTTGAGCATGTAGTTGAAGCCCTCCAGAAATTGTGTCTCGTTGATCTCTCTTGAAGCAATAGTAATGATTGCCATTGGGTTAATCTGCTCACTGCTCACCACTTCCTTAGAGTTCTGTATCAGGAACACTCCTAGCCCTCTGGCTGCATACCGAACATATTTAGGCAAAGGCTTTATTTGCTTCAGCCAGTTGCAATCCTCAGTGATGTGAGAATTTTTCCCACACATGATGCAGTTTGGGAGTTTGTAATCCCTAGTTTGGTGTCTGAAGTCTTTGCATTTGTTCCACATTAATCTAAAATTGGTTCCACCCTTATTCAAATCAGTTCCCTCTCTCTGTGTCATTCTGCCAGCACCCCCTCCAGTTGTTCTGGTTTTGTCTGAATCCTGACCCAGCATCAGTCTCTCCTCCTTTGATAGTCTCTCTGTTTTGAATGTGATTTCTTTTCTCTCTGTCACCCTCAGATCCCCCCTTTTGCCTGATTTCCTATTCCAGTAGCTGCACCTGCCCCCTGTTGTGCCATCTGGGCGAGGAGTGCCCCAAACCACTGTTGTTGCTAAAGAAATTCAAGAGAAGGGTTGAACATATGGACAGGATCTTTACCTTTGTCCTCAGATCCAACACGACCAGCCTCTTTTTTGCTCCTCTCTCTCTCTCTCTCTCTCTCTCTCTCTCTCTCTCTCTCTCTCTCTCTCTCTCTCTCTTTCTCTCTCTCTCTCTCTCTTTGTCTTCGGCAGCTTCCCTTGTTTCTGATATCATCACCTCTCCTCCGTTTTCTTGATAATTTGAAGTGCCAGGTGTGAATCTGGGTCCAAACCCATTGGAAGCCC
>NC_041390.1:564282703-564386221 GCF_002162155.2 Triticum dicoccoides | reverse complement strand
TTTCATCAATAAAATTAGCCTCATTAGACCAGAAATCTGAAATTTGGGCATATTGCTTTTTGTTCATCTTATCTATGATAATTTTACCAAGCAGAACTTGGTTCTGTGTAATTACCATCTCATCCCCTCTCTCATAGCCAGAGTCATCACCATATTTATCATCAAATTCACCCCTATTTTTTGCAGCTATCAGCCGCTTTTTTTTTGATTCTTCTGTCCCCCCTATCGATGTAGGTTCAAGAGAATATTTGGAATTGGTGGAAGTTGTACCTTGAGATTCCATCAAGAGCCTAGTCTCCTCATCGAAATCCTCACCAGCGAGCAGCCAGAAGCGACTGCCTGCCGGCGAGATCCCTACCCCGACCCTGGGAGCGAGCGAGACTGAGCAGGCGTGGTGAGTGGCGAGGAAAGCGTGACGACCTCCTCAGGATCAGCGGCATCTTCAGCTTCTTCTTCTTCGTACCAGGCTTCGTTCCTCCCTCGCCCTTGTCGTTTCCCATATCTGCCCGCGCCTCCACCGCCACCACAGAAGCAGGCCTCCCCTCCATTGTTGGGGAACGTAGTAATTTCAAAATTTTCCTACGCACATATAGGATCATGGTGATGCATAGCAACGAGAGGAGAGAGTGTTGTTAACGTAACCTCGTAGACTGAAAGAAGAAGCGTTAGCACAACGCGGTTGATGTAGTCATACGTCTTCACGATCCGACCGATCCAAGTACCGAACGTACGGCACCTCCGAGTTCTGCATACGTTCAGTTCAATGACGTACCGCGAACTCCGATCTAGCAGAGCTTCACGGGAGAGTTTCATCAGCACGGCGGCGTGATGACAGTGTTGATGTTGCTACCGACGCAGGGCTTCGGCTAAGCACCACTACAATATGATCGAGGTGGTATATGGTGGAGGGGGGCACCGCACATGGCTAGGAGATCAAGAGATCAACTGTTGTGTCTAGAGGTGCCCCCCTGCCCCCGTATATAAAGGACCAGGGGAGGAGGCGGACGGCCAGGGGGAGGGCGCGCCAGGGGTAGGAGGGGGAAGGAAGGGAAGAGGGAGGAGGAATGAAAGGGGGGCCCCGCCCCCGCCCCTCCTTGTCCAATTCGGACTAGAGGGGGAGGGGGCGTGCGGCCTATCCTAGCCGCCCCTCCTCTTCTCCACTAAGGCCCATCTTGGCCCATTAAACTCCCCAAGGGGTTCCGGTAACCTCCTCGTACTCCGGTATATGTCCGAAACTCCCCGAAACCATTCCGGTGTCCGAATATAGTCGTCCAATATATTGATCTTTATGTCTCGACCATTTCGAGACTCCTCGTCATGTCCGTGAACACATCTGGGACTCCGAACTACCTTCGGTACATCAAAACACAAAAACTCATAATACAATCGTCATCGAAACTTTAAGCGTGCGGACCCTACGGGTTGGAGAACTATGTAGACATGACCGAGACATGTCTCCGGTCAATAACCAATAGCGGAACCTAGATGCTCATATTGGTTCCTACATATTCTACGAAGATCTTTATCGGTCAAACCGCATAACAACATATGTTGTTCCCTTTGTCATCGGTATGTTACTTGCTCGAGATTTGATCGTCGGTATCTCAATACCTAGTTAAATCTCGTTACCGGCAAGTCCCTTTACTCGTTCTATAATACATCATTCCGCAACTAACTCATTAGTTACAATGCTTGCAAGGCTTATAGTGATGTGCATTACCGAGTGGGCCCAGAGATACCTCTCCGACAATCGGAGTGACAAATCCTAATCTCAAAATACGCCAACCCAACAAGTACCTTTGGAGACACCTGTAGAGCACCTTTATAATCACCCAGTTACATTGTGATGTTTGGTAGAACACAAAGTGTTCCTCCAGTAAACGGGAGTTGCATAATCTCATAGTCATAGGAACATGTATAAGTCACGAAGAAAGCAATAGCAACATACTAAACGATCAAGTGCTAAGCTAATGGAATGGGTCAAGTCAACCACATCATTCTCCTAATGATGTGATCTCGTTAATCAAATGACAACTCATGTCTATGGTTAGGAAACTTAACCATCTTTGATTCACGAGCTAGTTAAGTAGAGGCATACTAGTGACACTATGTTTGTCTATGTATTCACACATGTACTATGTTTCCGGTTAATACAATTCTAGCATGAATAATAAACATTTATCATGAAATAATGAAATAAATAATAAGTTTATTATTGCCTCTAGGGCATATTTCCTTCAGTCTCCCACTTGCACTAGAGTCAATAATCTAGTTCACATCGCCATGTGATTTAACACCAATAGTTCACATCACCATGTGATTAACACCCAAAGGGTTTACTAGAGTCAATAATCTAGTTCACATCGCTATGTGATTAACACCCAAAGACTACTAGGTGTGATCATGTTTTGCTTGTGAGAGAAGTTTAGCCTATGGGTCTGCCACATTCTGATCCGTATGTATTTTGCAAATTTCTATGTCAACAATGCTCTACACGGAGCTACTCTAGCTAATTGATCCCACTTTCAAAATGTATCCAGATTGAGACTTAGAGTCATCTGGATCAGTGTCAAAATTTGCATCGACGTGACCCTTTACGACGAACCTTTTGTCACCTCCATAATCGAGAACATATCCTTATTCCACTAAGGATAATTTTGACCGCTGTCTAGTGATCTAATCCTAGATCACTAATGTACTCCCTTGCTAAACTCAGTGTTGGGTATACAATAGATCTGGTACACAACATGGCATACTTTATAGAAACTATGGCTGAGGCATAGGGAATGACTTTCATTCTCTTTGAGTCTTACTCAATTTCACACCTTGTAACAGATGTAAGAACTCTTTCTTTGACTGTTCCAATTTTGAACTACTTCAAAATCTTGTCAAGGTATGTACTCATTGAAAATACTTATCAAGTGTCTTGATCTATCTCTATAGATCTTGATGCTCAATATGTAAGTAGCTTCACCAAGGTCTTTATTTGAAAAACTCCTTTCAAATACTCCTTTATGCTTTACAGAAAATTCTACATTATTTCCGATCAACAATATGCCATTCACATATATTTATCAAAAATGTTGTAGTGCTTCCACTCACTTTCTTGTAAATACAGGCTTCACCACAAGTCTGTATAAAACTAGATGATTTGATCAACTCATCAAAGCGTATATTCCATCTCTGAGATGCTTGCACCAGTCCATAGATGGATTGTTGGAGCTTGCACATTTTGTTAGCACCTTTAGGATCGACAAAACCTTCTGGTTCCATCATATACAAGTCTTCTTTAAGAAATCCATTAAGGAATGTAGTTTTGACATCCATTTGATAAGTCTAAATGTGCAAATGTGGCAATTTGCTAACATGATTCGGACAGACTTAAGCATCGCTACGAGTGAGAAAATCTCATCGTAGTCAACACCTTGAACTTTGTCAAAACCTTTTTCGATAAGTCTAACTTTGTAGATAGTAACACTACTATCAGCGTCTATCTTCCTCTTGAAGATTCATTTATTTTCTATGGCTTGCTGATCATCGGGCAAGTCAACCAAAGTCCACACTTTGTTCTCATACATGGATCCCATCTCAGATTTCATGGCCTCAAGCCATTTCACGGAATCTGGGCTCATCATCGCTTCCTCATAGTTCGTAGGTTCGTCATGGTCAATTAACATGACCTCCAGAATAGGATTACCATACCACTCTGGTGCGGATCTCACTCTGGTTGACCTACGAGGTTTGGTGTTAAATTGATCTATAGTTACATGATCATCATCATTAGCTTCCTCACTAATTGGTGTAGGAGTCACAGAAACAGATTTTTGTGATGAACTACTTTCCAATAAGGGAGCAGGTACAGTTACCTCATCAAGTTCTACTTTCCTCCCACTCACTTCTTTCGAGAGAAACTCCTTCTCTAGAAAGGATCCAAATTTAGCAACAAAAGTCTTGCCTTCAGATCTGTGATAGAAGGTGTACCCAACAGTTTCTTTTGGGTATCATATGAAGACGCACTACTCCTATTTGGGTTCAAGCTTATCGGTTTGAAACTTTTTCACATAAGCATCGCAACCCCAAACTTTAAGAAATGGCAGCTTTGGTTTCTTGCCAAACCATAGTTCATACAGTGTCATCTCAACGGATTTAGATGGTGCCCTATTTAACGTGAATGTAGCTGTCTCTAATGCATAACCCCAAACCGATAGCGGTAAATCAGTAACAGACATCATAGATCGCACCATATCTAGTAAAGTGTGATTACGACGTTCGGACACACCATTACGCTGTGGTGTTCCAGGTGGCGTGAGTTGCGAAACTATTCTGCATTGTTTCAAATGAAGACCAAACTCGTAACTCAAATATTCTCCTCCACGATCAGATCATAGAAACTTTATTTTCTTGTTACGATGATTTTCCACTTCACTCTAAAATTCTTTGAACTTTTCAAATGTTTCAGACTTATGTTTCATCAAGTAGATATATATACCCATATCTTCTCAAATCATATGTGAAGGTCAGAAAATAATGATACCCGCCGTGAGCCTCAACACTCATCGGACTGCATATATCAGTATGTATTATTTACAACAAGTTTATTGCTCGCTCCATTGTTCCGGAGAACGGAGTCTTAGTCATATTGCCCATGAGGCATGGTTCGTAAGCATCAACTGATTCATAATCAAGTGATTCCAAAAACCCATCAGCATGGAGTTTCTTCATGCGCTTTACACCAATATGACCCAAACGGCAGTGCCACAAATAAGTTGCACCATCATTATTAATTTTGCATCTTTTTGCTTCAATATTATGAATATGTGTATCACTACGATCGAGATCCAACAAACCAATTTCATTGGGTGTATAACCATAGAAGGTTTTATTCATGTAAACAGAACAACAATTATTCTCTAACTTAAATGAATAATAGTATTGCAATAAACATGATCAAATCATATTCATGCAAACACCAAATAACATTTATTTAGGTTCAACACTAATCCCGAAAGTATAGGGAGTGTGCGATGATGATCATATCATCCTTGGAACCACTTCCAACACTCATTGTCACTTCACCCTTAACTAGTCTTTGTTCATTCTGCAACTCCCGTTTCAAGTTACTACTCTTAGCAACTGAACTAGTATCAAATACAGAGGGGTTGCTATAAACACTAGTAAAGTACACATCAATAACATGTATATCCAATATACCTTTGTTCACTTTACCATCCTTCTTATCCGCCAAATACTTGGGGCAGTTCTGCTTCCAGTGACTAGTCCCTTTGCAGTAAAAGCACTTAGTCTCACGCTTAGGTCCAGACTTCGGCTTCTTCACTTGAGCAGCAACTTGGTTGCCGTTCTTCTTGAAGTTCCTCTTCTTCCATTTGCCCTTTTCTTGAAACTAGTGGTCTTGTTAACCATCAACACTTGATGCTTTTCTTGATTTCTACCTTCGTCGATTTCAGCATCACGAAGAGCTTGGGAATCGTTTCCGTTATCCCTTGCATATTATAGTTCATCATGAAGTTCTAGCAACTTGGTGATAGTGACTAGAGAACTCTGTCAATCACTATCTTATCTGGAATATTAACTCCCACTTGATTCAAGTGATTGTAGTACTCAGACATTCTGAGCACATGCTCACTAGTTGAGCAATTCTCTTCCATCTTGTAGGCAAAGTGCTTGTCAAAGGTCTCATACCTTTCAACATGGGCATGAGTCTAAAATATCAATTTCAACTCTTGGAACATCTCATATGCTCCGTGGCGTTCAAAACATCTTTGAAGCCCCGATTCTAAGCCGTAAAGCATGGTGCACTAAACTATCAAGTAGTCATCATATCGAGCTTGCTAAACGTTCATAACATATGCATCTGCTCCTGCAATTGGTCTGTCACCTAGCAGTGCATCAAGGACATAATTCTTCTATGCAGCAATGAGGATAATCATCAGATCATGGATTCAATCCGCATCATTGCTACTAATATCTTTCAACCTAGTTTTCGCTTAGGAACATATCAAAATAAAACAGGGGAGCTAAACGCGAGCTACAGATCTACAACATAGATATGCTAATACTACCAGGACTAAGTTCATGATAAATTAAAGTTCAATTAATCATATTACTTAAGAACTCCCACTTAGATAGACATCCCTCTAATCATCTAAGTAGTCACGTGATCCAAATCAACTAAACCATGTCCGATCATCACGTGAGATGGAGTAGTTTCAATGGTGACCATCACTATGTTGATCATATCTACTATATGATTCATGCTCGACCTTTCGGTCTCAGTGTTCCGAAGCCATATCTGCCTATGCTAGGCTCGTCAAGTTTAACCTGAGTATTCTGCATGTGCAACTGTTTTGCACCCGTTGTATTGAACGTAGAGCCTATCACACCCGATCATCACATGGTGTCTCATCACAAAGAACTTTCGCAACGGTGCATACTCGGGGAGAACACTTGTACCTTGAAATTTAGTGAGAGATCATCTTATAATGCTACCGTCGATCTAAGCAAAATAAGATGCATAAAAGATAAAAATCACATGCAATCAATATAAATGATATGATATGGCCATCATCATCTTGTGCTTGTTGATCTCCATCTCTGAAGCACCGTCATGATCACCATCGTCACCAGCGCGACACCTTGATCTCCATCGTAGCATCGTTGTCGTTTCGCCAATTTATGCTTCTACGACTATCACTACCGCTTAGTGATAAAGTAAAGCATTACAGGGCGATTGCATAGCATACAATAAAGCGACAACCATATGGCTCCTGCCAGTTGCCGATAACTCGGTTAAAAAACATGATCATCTCATACAATAAAATATAGCATCATGTCTTGACCATATCACATCACAACATGCCCTGCAAAAACAAGTTAGACGTCCTCTACTTTGTTGTTGCAAGTTTTACGTGGCTGCTACGGGCTGAGCAAGAACCGTTCTTACCTACGCATCAAAACCACAACAATAGTTTGTCAAGTTAGTGATGTTTTAACCTTCTCAAGGACCGGGCATAGCCACACTCAGTTCAACTAAAGTTGGAGAAACTGACACCCGCCAGCCACCTGTGTGCAAAGCACGTCGGTAGAACCAGTCTTGCATAAGCGTACGCGTAATGTCGGTCCGGGCCGCTTCATCCAACAATACCGCCGAACCAAAATGTGACATGCTGGTAAGCAGTATGACTTGCATCGCCCACAACTCACTTGTGTTCTACTCGTGCATATAACATCTACACATAAAACCTAGCTCGGATGCCTCTGTTGGGGAACGCATTAATTTCAAAAATTTCCTATGCACACACAGGATCATGGTGATGCATAGCAACGAGAGGGGAGAGTGTTGTCCACATACCCTCCTAGACCGAAAGCGGAAGCGTTAGCACAACGCAGTTGATGTAGTCATACGTCTTCATGATCCGACCGATCCAAGTACCGAATGTACGGCACCTCCGAGTTCTGCACACGTTTAGCTCGATGACATCCCGCGAACGCCGATCTAGCGGAGCTTCACGGGAGAGTTCTGTCAGCATGACGGCGTGATGATGGTGATGATGTTGCTACCGACGCAGGGCTTCACCTAAGCACCGCTACGATATGATCGAGGTGGTATATGGTGGAGGGGGGCACCGCACACGGCTAAGAGATCAAGAGACCAATTGTTGTGTCTAGAGGTGCCTCCTGCCCCCGTATATAAAGGACCAGGGGAAGGAGGCGGCCGGCCAGTAGGAGGGCGCGCCAGGGAGGAGTCCTACTCCCACCGGGAGTAGGACTCCCTCTTTTCCTAGTTGGAGTAGGAGGGGGAAAGGAAGGGAAGGAGAGACGAGGAAGGAAAGGGGGTGCCGCCCCCCCTCCTTGTCCAATTCGGACTAGAGGGGGAGGGGTGATGAAGCTATGTACCTAGGGTAGGGTCATAGGCCAGACCTAGACACCCTTCCCTAGGACATTGCCCTAAAACCAGAAGCATTTGAAGAGGAGTCATCATCCACTCGACCATGAGGACTTTCACTCGGAAGATTTGAAGTCACTCGACCGTGGATACTATCACTCGACCACCAGAAGGTCTAAAGTAGCTCCGAACTACAACTGTCGGACATCACCTCATAGCTTTAATGGTCATTATGTCTCTTTATTTACTAGCGTTACCAGTAACGTCTCCCTTTAATGTACCTTAAACCCTTTGTAACGTGGGACAGCTGGGGTCCTAGCGCACTCTATATAAGCCACCACCCTCCACAGGCACAAGGGTTCGCATCTTTTGTAAACACACACACACACACACGTATAATCCAGTCGACCGCCTCGGGGCACTGAGACGTAGGGCTGTTACTTCCTCCGCGAAGGGCCTGAACTCGTAAACTCGTGTGTATAACTACTCCATAGCTAGGATCTTGCCTCCTCATACCTACCCCCATTCTACTGTCAGTCTTAGATCCACGACAGTTGGCGCCCACTGTGGGGCAGGTGTCTTAGCAGTTTATTGGAGAAGTTGTGATTCTTCCGATTCCCATCATCATGGTTTCCGGCGGAGGATTGGCTGAGGGCCGTGAGATCCGTCTCGGCACGCTCGTCTTCATCGCCGATGACTCCGCTTGGCTCCACGAGGCTCCACTCAACGTTAAGGCGCTCCCCGTCCGTGGGGCAACGCACTTCCGCGCATGCGTCCGCGGCGTCCTTCTTCGGCAGCCGTCGACTCAGTATCAGTTGGCTCCTACAGTGTCCTCGCTTCCTGTTGTCCGCCGGCATCAGCAATCCGGTCGGTCGCGGCTTCAGCAGTGGGTGAGACATGCGGTGGCCCGCCAATCGGCCACCTCACAAATCGCGGCGATCGAGCCCAATGAAACTCTCTACGGCCGGTTCAATATGTCGACTGTCTCCGTCAAGACTGCATCCGAGTGCGATAGCAGTGACCTCGTGGTAGAAGTCTTGATGGTCAATGGACCATGCAGTCCTCCTGGCTTCGCCCGTGAAGACGGTGGCGATGGAGTCGGCGACCCATCACATGTTCACGAGGAGTACCGCCCCGAACCCCTCTCTTCACATCGGAGCGAAGATCTTCGCCGCCGTAATATGGATGCACATCACACTCCTATCGTTGGAGAAACCCCTGAGGCCCAGGCCTTGGAGGGGGCGCGCCTGGCCAACTTGGCTGAGCGCACTCGATTGGAGAACCTCCAGCACGCACTCGATAAGCGTGCTCGACAGCGGATTCCCGAATCCAGTCGACGACAACTTTTTCCGCCTCCGACTCAGGTATACCGAACTCCGATCCAGAATCTCATGGCTGCAGCTCGAATAGTAGAGTCAATTCAACCTTCCCAGTCAAAAGCTGGCCGAGGTTTGATGCAGATCCGGGCTTCACTCCGGGCGGCGGGAGAGTGGAACATAATAGTATCTCAGTCACGGAACAGGATTCATAGCAGATCTGTCGTGGCAGACACTGTCCAATCGGCTCACAGCCCAAGATTGCCTCCTCGGCATGAGGAACATGGGCACCGGCAAGATCAGTACAGGAACCGCAAGCAGTATGATCATCGACTCGACCATGATGGCCGTCATCGAGTGCCCACGCCCCCTCCAAGGAGTGGGTCATACGTGCTTCGGCAGCAAGATGACAGGCGCCCCCACAGCGGCGAACAAAGAATTCCGGTCGACCCCAGAGAGCCAGGTTTTGATGCAAGATCTATCCTTGTCCAAGGTCTGGTCGATAGGAACAGGGCTCACAGAGAAGGCCACGATAGAGATCATCCGACTGGAAGCAGGGTGCACATCTCAGGACCCGAGTGTTTCAGCAGAGCCATCAGAGCAGCAGTGATTCCTCCTAACTTCAGGTTGGCGACTGGAGTCAGTAAGTTCACTGGCGAGTCCAAGCCAGACACTTGGCTTGAAGACTACCAAGTGGCCGTGCAGATTGGTGGCAGCAATGATGATGTGGCTATGAAGCACTTCTCCTTGATGTTGGAGGGCTTAGCCAGAGCGTGGTTGAATCAATTGGATCCTGGCAGCATATATAGTTGGGAGGAACTTGCTCGAGTGTTTGTTAGGACCTTTGAAGGCACTTGCAAAAGGCCGGCAGGGTTGACAGAATTGCAGTGTTGCATTCAGAAACCGAATGAAACTTTGAGGGATTATATCCAGAGGTGGATCACGTTACACCATACAGTGGAGAATGTGTCAGATCACCAAGCAATTTGTGCCTTCAAGGAAGGTGTTAAGTATCGACAGTTGAATATGAAATTCGGCCGGACAGGAGATATGACTCTGACTCGGATGATGGAGATTGCCACCAAATATGGCAATGGTGAAGAGGAAGACCGACTCCGGAGTGGCAAACATTCGCCCAAGAAACCGGGGGAGGGAATTCCAGTCAGAAACAGAAGCTAAAGGCCGAAACAGCTGCTCCTGGTGAAGCTTTAGCCGTTACCCAAGGAAAGTTCAAGGGAAAGCCTAAAGGGCCCTAGACTCCCAAGAAAGTTAAAGATCAAGATGGGAATGATGTGTTGGATTTACCGTGCCATATTCATACCAAAAAAGATGAAGAGGGGAATTTCATTTACCCTAAACACACTACTCGACAGTGTCGCCTCCTGATCCAGCAGTTCCGAGAGAAACAGCCCAAGGAGAAGGAAAAGGAGTCGGACAGAGGTGGGGATAGGGAAGATGATGATGATGGTTTTCCCAATGTCAATTCCACGCTGATGATTTTTGCTGATGTTGAAAGCAAAAGTCGATTGAAAGTTATTAACAGGGAGGTGAACATGGTCGCTCCGTCAACACCCAGTTATCTGAAGTGGTCCCAGACTGCCATCACGTTCGACCAATCAGACCACCCAGCGCATATAGCCACCCCTGGGAGGCAAGCACTGCTGGTCGACCCGGTTGTAGAAGGCACTCGACTGACTAAAGTGCTGATGGATGGAGGCAGTGGCCTGAATATCCTTTACGCTGAAACTTTGAAAGGAATGGGCATTCCGATGTCCAAGCTTAGTGAAAGCAACATGACTTTCCATGGCGTCATACCTGGCAAGAAGGCTCAGTCACTCGGCCAGATCACCCTTTATGTGGTTTTTGGTGATTCCAAGAATTACCGCAAAGAGAAATTGATGTTTGAGGTAGTGGATTTCAAGAGTGCTTACCATGCTATTCTAGGGAGACCCGCTTATGCACGTTTTATGGCTCGACCATGTTACGTGTATCTCAAATTGCAGATGCCTGGCCCTAGAGGAGTAATCACTGTCACTGGCAATCGGCAGAAGGCAGAAGAGTGCTTCCGCAAGGGCTCAAAAATTGTCGATGCATAGGTGGCAGTAGTGGAACTGCAAGAGTATCAAAAAAAATGTAGATCCGAGTGATTTGTTGCGAGCCAAGAAGCCTGCCACGGATTCTGCATTTCAGTCGTCTGGTCAAATGAAGCCGACTCATATTCACCCGACCGACCCCAATGCTGCTCCCACCCATATCTCAATAACACTCGACAGCAAATAGGAAGAAGCGCTCATCCAGTTACTCCATGAGAACTGGGACATATTTGCATGGAAACCTTTTGACATGTCGGATATACCCAGGGGACTAGCTGAGCATCGTTTGCGAGTCAACCCAAAAGTAAAACCAGTCAAGGAACATCTCCGACGGTCCGCTGTCCAGAAGAGAAAAGCAATTGGCGAGGAAGTGGCTCGGCTCCTGGCAGCTGAGTTCATTCGAGAGATCTACCACTCTGAGTGGCTCGCCAATGTTGTCATGGTCCCCAAGAAGGATGATTCACTTCGCATGTGCATTGACTTCAAGCATATCAATCGGGCCTACCCGAAAGATCATTTTCCTCTTCCCCGCATCGACCAAATTGTCGACTCAACTATGGGGTGTGAGCATTTGTCCTTCTTGGACGCCTATTCCGGGTACCATCAGATCTGACTGTATGGACCTGATGAGATAAAAACGGCTTTCATCACTCCATTTGGATGTTTCTGTTATATCACTATGCCATTCGGCTTGAAGAACGTCGGAGCCACATTCGTGAGGATGATCCAGAAGTGTCTACTCACTCAAATCAGTCGGAATGTGGAAGCATACATGGATGACACTGTAGTCAAGTCACGTAAAGGTTCCGACCTGCTAGCTAACCTTGCTGAAACCGTTGCCAACCTCAGAAGGTATGATATCAAGCTTAATCCATCAAAGTGCACATTCGGAGTTCCTGGTGGAAAGTTACTCGGTTTCCTCGTTTCCGAACGAGGGATCGACGCTAACCCAGAGAAAGTTGGTGCCATTCTTCAGATGAAATGCCCTGTGGTGTGCACGATGTCCAGAAGTTTACTGGTTGTTTGGCCGCCTTGAGTCGATTCATTTCTCGTCTCGGTGAAAAGGCACTGCCTCTTTACCGACTAATGAAGAAGTCTGATAAGTTCGAGTGGACTCCCGAAGCTGATGCAGCATTTGTAGAGCTCAAAGCCCTGCTTTCCACCCAGCCGGTGCTTGCTACACCAATCAGCAAAGAGTCTTTACTTCTTTACATTGCAGCCACTGGACAAGTTGTCAGTACAGTACTCATGGTCGAGCATGAAGAAGAAGGAAAAACTTATAAAGTTCAGCGCCTAGTATATTACATTTCTGAAGTTCTGACTCCACCAAAGCAAAGATATCCCCATTATCAGAAGCTTGTTTATGGAATTTACATGACCACGAAGAAGGTTGCACACTATTTCTCTGATCATTCCGTTATAGTCGTCGGCGACGCTCCATTATCGGAGATTTTGAAATACAGAGATGCAACTGGTCGAGTGGCAAAGTGGGCAATTGAACTCCTTCCCCTGGATATCAAGTTTGAAGCAAAGAAGGCTATTAAGTCCCAAGCAATAGCTGATTTCCTCGCCGAGTGGATCGAACAGCAACTTCCGGCCCAAATTTACTCGGAGCATTGGACCATGTTCTTCGATGGGTCCAAGATGCTGAATGGTTCCGGTGCTGGAGTGGTGTTGGTCTCCCCCCGTGGTGACAAACTCAATTATGTTCTCCAGATTCACTTTGACTCCTCCAACAATGAGGCTGAATACGAGGCACTTCTGTATGGGTTGTGTATGGCCATTTCACTCGGCGTTCGTCGCCTCATGGTCTATGGTGACTCAGATTTAGTCATCAATCAGGTGATGAATGAGTGGGACGTCAGAAGCCCAGCCATGACTGGTTATTGCAATGCAGTAAGAAAGTTAGAAAAGAGGTTTGAGGGGTTAGAGCTCCATCACATCCCTCGACTGAAAAATCAAGCAGTCGATGATCTGGCAAAGATAGGCTCCGAGAGAGAAGCAATTCCCAGTAATGTGTTCCTGGAGCATATTCATACACCTTTAGTTCAAGAAGATCCCTTCACTGAAGAGCCCCCACTGCCGAAGAGTGCCACCGATCCGACTGAAATCGAGATTCCAGCCGTGGTCGACTTGATCATGGAAGTTTTGGTCATCACCCCCGATTGGACAGTACCATATATCGCATACATTCTTAGAAGGGAGCTTCCAGAAGATGAAGAAGAGGCTCGACAGATCGTCCGTCGATCTAAGGCCTTTACTGTGATAAGAGGACAATTGTTCAGAGAAAGTGTGACTGGAGTTTGCCAGAAATGCATAACACCTGAAGAAGGTCGAGGGATCCTCAATGATATCCACTCGGGGACCTGTGGTCACCATGCGTCCTCTTGGACCATTGTGGCCAAAGCATACCGAGCGGGATTTTACTGGCCTCGGGCAAATGAGATGGCACAAGAAATAGTCGACAAATGTGAAGGTTGCCAGTTTTACTCCAACATGTCTCACAAGCCTGCGTCAGCCCTGAAGACCATTCTACTCGTCTGGCCTTTTGCTGTTTGGGGATTGGATATGGTTGGACCTTTGAGGACTGGCAGGAGTGGATTCACTCATGTGCTTGTAGCAGTCGACAAGTTCGCCAAGTGGATTGAAGCCAAGCCTATCAAGAACCTTCATGCCAGTACTGCTGTCAGCTTCATCACAGAGATAACATTCAGATATGGTGTTCCACACAGCATCATCACTGACAACGGATCAAACTTCGATTTTGATGAGTTCAGGACTTTCTGTGCTTCACAAGGTACTCGAGTCGACTATGCCTCAGTTACCCACCCCCAATCGAATGGGCAAGCTGAAAGAGCAAATGGATTGATTCTCAAAGGACTGAAACCCTGACTGATGCGTGACCTCAAACACGCAGCAGGAGCCTGGGTCGATGAACTTCCATCAGTATTATGGGGATTGAGGACAACTCCCAATCGGTCGACTAGCAGAACCCCATTTTTCTTGGTTTACGGAGCCGAAGTTTTACTTCTGAGTGACTTGCTTCACAATGCACCCCAAGTCGAGCTTTTCTCATAGGAAGAAGCAGAACAAGCATGGCAGGATGCAGTTGGCCTCCTGGAAGAAGAAAGAGAGATGGCCTTGATCCGGTCAACCATCTATCAGCAAGACCTGCGTCAATTCCATGCCAGAAACGTGAGAGGTCGAGCATTTCAAGAGGGAGACTTAGTTCTCCGAGTGGATCAGCAGAAACCACACAAGCTTGCTGATAACCCACAAGTATAGGGGATCGCAACAATTTTCGATAAGTAAGAGTGTCGAACCCAACGAGGAGCTAAAGGTAGAACAAATATTCCCTCAAGTTCTATCGACCACCGATACAACTCTACGCACGCTTGACGTTCGCTTTACCTAGAACAAGTATGAAACTAGAAGTACTTTGTAGGTGTTGTTGGATAGGTTTGCAAGATAATAAAGATTACGTGATATGTTTAGATAAATAAACAATAAAGTAAATATAGCGAGTATGGAAAAGTGGTGGTAGGAGTTGCGAAATTGTCCCTAAGCAATTGACTACTTTACTAGACCGATAGCAAGTATTATGTGGGAGAGGCCACTGCTAGCATGTCATCCCTGACTTGGAATTCTATGCACTTATGATTGGAACTATTAGCAAGCATCCGCAACTACTAATGTTCATTAAGGTAAAACCCAACCATAGCATTAAGATATATTGGTCCCCCTTCAATCCCGTATGCATCAATTTCTATGCTAGGTTGAAGCTTCTGTCACTCTTGCCCTCCAATACATAGTCCTATCAACATACAACTAACCCTATGGTGTGATCCACGCGCGCAATCATATGATGGGCACCAAAGGACAGCAACATAACCACAAGCAAATTAAATGAATCATAGAAATTCATCAACCACCGATAGGACAATGAAAATCTACTCAGACATCATAGGATGGCAACACATCATTGGATAATAATATGAAGCATAAAGCACCATGTTCAAGTAGAGGGTACATCGGGTTGCGGGAGAGTGGACCGCTGTAGATAGAGGGGGGGAGTTGATGGAGATGTTGGTGAAGATGGCGGGGGTGTTGGTGTAGATCGCGGTGATGATGATGGCCCCCGGCGGCGTTCCAGCGCCACCGGAAGCGAGCGGGAGAGAGCACCCCTCCTTCTTCTTCTTCCTTGACCTCCTCCCTAGATGGGAGAAGGGTTTCCCCTCTGGTCCATGGCCTCCATGGAACGGGAGGGGCGAGAGCCCCTCCGAGATTGGATCTGTCTCTCTGTCTCTCTCTGTTTCTGCGTTCTCAGATTCTTCCCTTTCACCGTTTCTTATATTCCCGGAGATCCGTAAATCCGATTGGGCTGAAATTTTGACACGATCTCTATCCGGAAATTAGCTTTCTTGCGGCGAAAGAAGGGCACCAGCCGCCTTACGGGGTGGCCACGAGGGTCAGGGGCGCGCCTGCCCCCTGGGGCGCGCCCCCCTACCTCGTGGGCCCGTCGAGCATCGTCTCGCGTGGATTTTTCTTCCCAAAAATCATATATAATGCAAAAAAAATCTCCGTCAGTTTTTATTCCGTTTGGACTCCGTTTGAGATGGATATTATGTGAAACAAAAAACATGCAACAAACAGGAACTGGCACTGGGCACTGGATCAATATGTTAGCCCCAAAAGTAGTATAAAAAGTTGCCAAAAGTATATGAAAGTTGTAGAATATTGGCATGGAACAATCAAAAATTATAGATACGATGGAGACGTATCAGCATCCCCAAGCTTAATTCCTGCTCGTCCTCGAGTAGGTAAATGATAAAAAAGATAATTTTTGATGTGGAATGCTACCTAGCATAATCTTGATCATGTAATCTAATCATGGCATGAATATTAAGATACGAGTGATTCAAAGCAATAGTCTATCATTTGACATAAAAACAATAATACTTCAAGCCCACTAATAACACAATCATGTCTTTTCAAAATAACAAGGACAAAAAAAGTTATCCCTACAAAATCATATAGTCTGGCTATGCTCCATCTTCACCACACAAAATATTCACATCATGCACAACCCCAATGACAAGCCAAGCAATTGTTTCATACTTTTGATGTTCTCAGACCTTTTCAACTTTCACGCAATACATGAGCGTGAGCCATGGACATAGCACTATAGGTGGAATAGAATGGTGGTTGTGGAGAATACAAAAAGGAGAAGATAGTCTCACATCAACTAGGAGTATCAACGGGCTATGGAGATGCCCATCAATAGATATCAATGTGAGTGAGTAGGGATTTCCATGCAACGGATGCACTAGAGCTATAAGTATATGAAAGCTCAAACTGAAACTAAGTGGGTGTGCATCCAACCTGCTTGCTCATGAAGACCTAGGGCATTTGAGGAAGCCCATCGTTGGAATATACAAGCCAAGTTCTATAATGAAAATTCCCACTAGTATATGAAAGTGATAGCTCAAGAGGCTCTCTATATGAAGAACATGGTGCTACTTTGAAGCACAAGTGTGGTAAAAGGATAGTAACATTGCCCCTTCTCTTTTTTTTCTCTTTTTTTTTGTTTTTTTTTGTTTTTTCGGGCCTTCTCTTTTTTTGCCTTTCTTTTTTTATTTTTTCGTCCGGAGTCTCATCCCGACTTATGGGGGAATCATAGTCTCCATCATCCTTTCCTCACTTGGGCAATGCTCTAATAATGATGATCATCACACTTTTATTTACTTACAACTCAATGTCTAGAACAAAGTATGACTCTATATGGATGCCTCCGGCGGTGTACCGGGATGTGCAATGATCTAGCGTCGCAATGACATCAAAAAACGGACAAGCCATGAAAACATCATGCTAGCTATCTTACGATCATGCAAAGCAATATGACAATGAATGCTCAAGCCATGTATATGATGATGATGAAAGTTGCATGGCAATATATCTCGGAATGGCTATGGAAATGCCATGATAGGTAGGTATGGTGGCTGTTTTGAGGAAGGTTTATGGTGGGTTTATGGTACCGGCGAAAGTTGCGCGGTACTAGAGAGGCTAGCAATGGTGGAAGGGTGAGAGTGCATATAATCCATGAACTCAACATTAGTCATAAAGAGTTCACATACTTATTGCAAAAATCTATTAGTCATCGAAACAAAGTACTACACGCATGCTCCTAGGGGGATAGATTGGTAGTAAAAGACCATCACTCGTCCCCGACCGCCACTCATAAGGAAGACAATCAATAAATAAATCATGCTCCGACTTTGTTACATAACGGTTCACCACACGTGCATGCTACGGGAATCACAAACCTCAACACAAGTATTTCTACAATTCACAACCACCCACTAGCATGACTCTAATATCACCATATTTATATCGCAAGACCATCATATTCAGTGATCTACAAGTTTTATGTAGGATTTTATGACTAACCATGTGAATGATCAATTCCTGTCATCTCTCTAAATAGATATAAGTGAAGCAAGAGAGTTTAATTCTTTCTACAAAAGATATGCCCGTGCTCTAACAAATCTAAGTGAAGCAAAAGAGCATTCTACAAATAGCGGTTGTCTATGTAAAGAGAAACATGCAATCCAAACTTCAAATGATATAAGTGAAGCACATGAAGCAATTCTATAAAGCCATACTCAAAAGATATAAGTGAAGTGCATAGAGCATTCTATAAATCAACCAAGGGCTATCTCATACCAGCATGGTGCACAAAATAAAAATGAAAATTGAATGCAAAAGACGCTCCAAGATTGCACATATCGCATGAACGAAACGAATCCGAAAACATACCGATACTTGTTGAAGAAAGAGGGGATGCCTTCCGGGGCATCCCCAAGCTTAGACGCTTGAGTCTCCTTGAATATTTACTTGGGGTGCCTCGGGCATCCCCAAGCTTGAGCTCTTGCTTCTCTTCCTTCTTCTCACATCAAGACCTTCTCGATCATCGAACACTTCACCCACACAAAACTTCAACAGAAAACTCGGTAAGATCCGTTAGTATAATAAAGCAAATCACTACTCTAAGTACTGTTGCAAACCAATTCATATTATTTTTTTGCATTGTGTCTACTGTAATATAACTTTTTCATGGCTTAATCCACTAATATAAATTGATAGTTTCATCAAAACAAGCAAACTATGCATCAAAAACAGAATATGTCTAAAACAGAACAGTCTGTAATAATCTGAACATTCACCATACTTCTGATACTTAAAAAATTCTACCAAAATTAGAAAAAATAAAAAATTTGTATAGGAAGACAGTGCAAAAAGAATCAGAACCATTTGACGTTCAACCGAAAAATTTAAAATCACGCACTTAAGCCAAAGTTTCTGTCCTGCACCATACAAACCATCAAGCAAATGTAAACATCCTAAAGGCAAACCTCGGCACATTATTTTTATAATACAAGGAATTGTACAAGGGGATAATTATTTTTATTGAAAAGTTTTTGTAATCAAGATTCACAAAGTTTTCGTGAGCATGAACAAAGTTCAAGGCTAGCTCCCACTTCAACAATGCTTGTCTTTCTCACTTTCGCTTTCCTTTTTGAAAAAGTTTTGGGTTCCCCTCTTTATTTTTGTTGTTTTTGAACTATATGAAAGCACTCAACAGAAATAAATGACTCCCTAAAACTTCCGGATTGTCTCCCTGGCAGCGCTTTCTTTAAAGCCATTAAGCTAGGCATGTAGTGCTCAAGTCATGGATCCACCCGGATCCCAAGGTATATCAAAGCCAATTTTAATTAACAATGATTTGTAATTTAGTGGTGAGCACAAGGTAACATATATCATGTAATGACGAAGTCTAACTCTCTTCCTATGCATCGGCATGTCGTAAAAGAACAATTCATGCACACACGGTAAAGGCCAATGCATAGCATAAGCAGTTTCTTGCAATTTTATCATATTGGAAACATAGAGAGGTGGAGATATAGTTCCTCTCTCATAATAATTGCAAGTAGGAGAAGCAAGCACATGCATATTATATTCATTAAAATCATCATGTGTAACGGTAAAAGGCAACCCATCAATATAATCCTTAATAAGGGCAAACTTCTTTGATATAGTGTAGTTGGGAGAATTCAAAAGGATAATAGGACTATCATGCGTGGGTGCAATAGCAACAATTTCATGTTTAACATAAGGAACTATAGCAAGTTCATCTCCATAAGCATAATTCATATTGGCATCTTGGCCACAAGCATAGAAAGCATCATCAAAAAGGGATATTTCAAGAGAATCAATGGGATCATAACAATCATCATAACAATCATCCTTCGGTAAGCACGAAGGGAAATTAAAAAACGTATGAGTTGAAGAGTTACTCTCATTAGAAGGTGGGCACGGTAGCTAATCCGCTCTTCCTCCTTTTGTTCTTCACTCTCCTCATCATCTTTTTCATCCAATGAGCTCACAGTTTCATTAATTTCTTCTTCCATAGACTCCTGCAAAATATTAGTCTCTTCTTGGACAACGGAGTAGTACTCAATATATGGTTCAACATAGGCATTAGAAGCATAATTATCATAGAAATATTTAAGTATGGCAAAATTTTCAGATTTGTAAAGAGTAGCATCATGCTTTTCAATCAAAGAAGCAATTTCGTAAGCACCCTTAAAAGCAACAAATTCTTCAATTTGTTGAACATCATAGTAATTATAAACACCCTTAGCATACGAAGATACGTTTCCATTATCACTAAAATCACATTGATAGGGAAGGTGTTTCTTAGGTTTTCAGAACAACAAGTAAAATCATATATTTCACATAAATCCCAAGCATAGCATTGCAAACGATGAATTTGATCCAGTAACTTTTTCAGATATTCGGTGTCGCACAAAATAAGCATGCTCATCTAAAGATTTTCCCTCAACTAAGCTAGTTGGGGTTTCAGCACGAGCACATAGGGATCGAAGATGATCCAAGTAATAAGCTTCAGCAGTGTGATAGATTTTGAGTGGTTCTTCAACCATTGGTTTAGTAGGTACAACTAATTTTTTTGGTATTTTGCGTTTCCTACCCATAACTAAAGATAGAAAACAACTAAGAATAGCAAATAAAAATTACTTAGTGATAAAGCAAACAAGCACACACGAGAATATTCACCCCACGCTATTGCTCCCCGGCAACGGCACCAGAAAAAGGTCTTGATAACCCACAAGTATAGGGGATCGCAACAGTTTTCGATAAATAAGAGTGTCGAACCCAACAAGGAGCTAAAGGTAGAACAAATAATCCCTCAAGTTCTATCGACCACCGATACAATTCTACGCACGCTTGACGTTCGCTTTACCTAGAACAAGTATGAAACTAGAAGTACTTTGTAGGTGTTGTTGGATAAGTTTGCAAGATAATAAAGATTACGTAAATATTTTTAGATAAAGAAACAATAAAGTAAATATAGCGAGTATGGAAAAGTGGTGGTAGGAGTTGCGAAATTGCCCCTAAGCAATTGACTACTTTACTAGACCGATAGCAAGTATTATATGGGAGAGGCCACTGCTAGCATGTCATCCCTGACTTGGAATTCTATGCACTTATGATTGGAACTATTAGCAAGCATCCGCAACTACTAACGTTCATTAAGGTAAAACCCAACCATAGCATTAAGATATATTGGTCCCCCTTCAATCCCGTATGCATCAATTTCTATGCTAGGTTGAAGCTTCTGTCACTCTTGCCCTCCAATACATAGTCCTATCAACATACAACTAACCCTATGGTGTGATCCACGCGCGCAATCATATGATGGGCACCAAAGGACAGCAACATATCCACAAGCAAATTAAATCTATCATAGCAATTCATCAACCACCGATAGGACAACGAAAATCTACTCAGACATCATAGGATGGCAACACATCATTGGATAATAATATGAAGCATAAAGCACCATGTTCAAGTAGAGGATACAGCGGGTTGCGGGAGAGTGGACCGCTGTAGATAGAGAGGGGAAGGTGATGGAGATGTTGGTGAAGATGGTGGAGGTGTTGGTGTAGATCACGGTGATGATGATGGCCCCCGGCGGCGTTCCGGCGCCACCGGAAGCGAGGGGGGGAGAGCCCCCCTCCTTCTTCTTCTTCCTTGACCTCCTCCCTAGATGGGAGGAGGGTTTCCCCTCTGGTCCATGGCCTCCATGGAACGGGAGGGGCGAGAGCCCCTCCGAGATTGGATCTATCTCTCTGTCTCTCTGTGTTTCTGCGTTCTCAGATTCTTCCCTTTCACCGTTTCTTATATTCCCGGAGATCCGTAACTCCGATTGGGCTGAAATTTTGACACGATCTCTATCCAGAAATTAGCTTTCTTGCGGTGAAAGAAGGGCACCAACTGCCTTACGGGGTGGCCACGAGGGTCAGGGGCGCGCCCCCCTACCTCGTGGGCCCCTCGAGCATCGTCTCGCGTGGATTTTTCTTCCCAAAAATCATATATATTCCAAAAAAATCTTCGTCAGTTTTTATTCCATTTGGACTCCGTTTGATATGGATATTCTGCGAAACAAAAAACATGCAACAAACACTGGATCAATATGTTAGTCCCAAAAATAGTATAAAAAGTTGCCAAAAGTATATGAAAGTTGTTGAATATTGGCATGGAACAATCAAAAATTATAGATACGACGGAGACGTATCACTTGCTCCCTCTTGGGAAGGCCCCTTCGTGGTCACCAGAGTGCTCCACAATGGAGCGTACCACCTCTATGACATCGAGCACAAGAAAGACGAGCCGCGCGCCTGGAATGCGGAGCTGCTCCGCCCCTTTTATACTTAAGCACTCAGTCTGTTGAGATGTAATAAGAAGCACCTTTATATTTTGTTTATGAAAGACAATAATTTTTTGCAGTCTCCCAAAATGATTGTCGATTGCTTAAGTTTGTTTTTGAGATCCCGCAGTAGGTGGCTTAGCTGTGAATCCGTTTCGCCTAAGTTTCAAGAAAATCCTACCGAGTGATGAGCAAGCCTCTCACTCGGGGGCTTAGATGCAGTCCAGTACTCGCCTAAGTTTCAAAAATCATACCGAGTGATGAGAAAGACTCTCACTCGAAGGCTTAGCTGCAGTCCAGTACTCGCCTTAGTTTCAAAAATCCTACCGAGTGATGAGCAAGCCTCTCACTCGGAGGCTTAGCTGCAGTCCAGTACTCGCCTAATTTTCAAAAATCCTACCGAGTGATGAGCAAACCTCACACTCGGGGGCTTAGCTGCAGTCTAGTACTCACCTAAGTTTCAAAAATCCTTCCGAGTGATGAGCAAACCTCACACTCGAGGGCTTAGCTGCAGTCTAGTAGTCGCCTAAGTTGAAAAACCCTACCGAGTGATGAGCAAACCTCACACTCGGGGGCTTAGTTGCAGTCCAGTACTCGCCTAAGTTTCAAAAATCCTACCGAGTGATGAGCAAACCTCACACTCGGGGGCTTAGCTGCAGTCCAGTACTCGCCTAAGTTTCAAAAATCCTACCGAGTGATGAGCAAACCTCACACTCGGGGGCTTAGCTGCAGTCCAATACTCGCCTAAGTTTCAAAAATCCTACCGAGTGATGAACAAACCTCACACTCGGAGGCTTAGCTGCAGTCTAGTACTCGCCTAAGTTGAAAAATCCTCTCCATGGAGCTGCGCCACAAGTACAATGTCCGCTCCATCCCTATCCGCAAGGATGACGAGGTGCGGGTTGACTGTAATCCTCTCCATGGAGCTGCGCCACAAGTACAATGTCCGCTCCATCCCTATCCGCAAGGATGGCGACGTGCAGGTCGACTGCAATCCTCTCCACGGAGCTGCGCCACAAGTACAATGTCTACTCCATCCCTATCTGCAAGGATGGTGAGGTGCAGGTCGACTGCAATCCTCTCCATGGAGCTGTGTCACAAGTACAATGTACGCTCCATCCCTATCCGCAAGGATGGCGAGGTGCAGGTCGACTACAATCCTCTTCACGGAGTTGTGCCACAAGTACAATGTCCGCTCCATCCCTATCTGCAAGGATGACGAAGTGCAGGTCAACTGCAATCCTCTCCACGGAGCTGCGCCACAAGTACAATGTGCGCTCCATCCTTATCCGCAAGGACGATGAGGTGCAGGTCGACTGCGAACCTCTCCTCAGAGCTGCGCCACAAGTACAATGTGCGCTCCATCCCTATCCGCAAGGACGATGAGGTGCAGGTCGATTGGGATATCTCCTTCAAAGTTGCATTTCAAAGAATATTCCGAGTGAAGAACAAGTTCCGCTCGAGGGCAAACACAAGCATATGCAGAAGATAAACCAAGATCGGATAAAATCTCAAGAGTTTCAGGACAAAGATAAAAGTACTCGGGCGTCAGGCCCGAAGGAGTTTAATGGTTAAAAAAACCACTTGGCATTCCGAGGCAAATTTAAAGCAAGCTTAAGTACCAAGTTCGTTCACTCGGCGGGAGGAGGACTTGCAGGCTCGACGAACTCGTCCAAATCAATCCCGTCTGCGATCCGAGTGGCGGCAGCAATGAAAGTCTCCATGAAGGACTGGAAGTCGTGCCTTTTTGTGTTGGCAACCTTGATCGCCGCCAGCTTCTCTTCTCGAGCTTCTTTGCAGTGGACTCTGACCAGTGACAGAGCCACGTCAGCACCGCATCGGGCACAGGACTTCTTCCATTCCTGCACTCGACCAGGGACCTCATTGAGTCGAGCCATCAGAGACTCAAGATCATTCTGAAGCGTTGCCCTTGACCAGAGTGATCCATCAATACACAACACCGCCACCTTTAGACAAGCAAGATAGCTGGTAACACTGGAAACACGAGACTCCAGTCGAAGCACATTCATAGCAGCCTCATCGCCGACTGGAGAAAGGATAGGATCCAAACCCGTCTCGATCCGCCCAGTCTCCTCTTCAAAGTTTTGGCAAAATTATGAAAATTCAAAGATTTAATAAGTCGACTGGTCAGGATTAACTTGCAAATAGCAAAGCAGTCAGATTAAAAGGGATACCTTCGAGCATAAGAAAGAGCTTCTTAGCGAGGGTTTCCAGATAAGCTTCTAAGTCATTTCTCTTGCGAGCCATGTCTTCCAGCTTCTCGTTCAGGGCCACCTTATCCTTCTTCAGACGAGTCGCCTCTCAGTTGGATTCAGTGAGAGACGACTTCAGCTTGCTTACTTCCCCTTCCAATGCTCTGACTGAAGCTAGCTTCTTATCAGCAAGGGCAATCTTCTCTTGAGCCTCCTTTTGCGCAGCTGCAAGGTCCAGGTCCTTCTTTTCCAGAGCCAGCCTCATTTTCTCTGCAAACTAAATAGTCAGATCAAACAGAAGAACTAAGGGATAATTTGAAGGATGGTCGGGATAAGCAGTCGACAGGCAAGTTACCTTCCATACCAGCAACTTCATCTTGAGCCTTCTTTAAGTTCTGCTGAGCCAACTCCAGATCAAGGTTGAGTTGCCTCTGCTTTTCCTCAAATTCGGCGAACTTGGAGATAAGCGTACAAGATTTCTATAGTGAGTAAAAGACATATCAATCGACAAGATCAAAGTTTATTTACTTCCGAGTGAATAAAACTTCAAAACTACTCAGACCCCAACCGACTGCCAGCAGTCGACTGCGGTCTCGGGGACTACACCCAGTGGGTGCACTTAGCGTTCCCCCACTGGTTTGGATCCCACTCGACATGGTCCACCCAGGCCGAGTAAAAAAAAGGTGCTCAGACCCCAGCCGACTGCCAGCAGTCGACTGCGGTCTCGGGGACTACACCCAGTGGGTGCACTTAGCGTGCCCCCGCTGGTTCAGAGCCCACTCGACGTGGTCCGCCCAGACCGAGTGGAAGAAAGAAAAGAGATAAAAAGTGCTCAGACCCCAGCCGACTGCCAACAGTCGACTGCGGTCTCGGGGACTACACCCAGTGGTGCACTTAGCGTGCCCCCACTGGTTCAGATCCCATTCGACCAGGCCGAGTGGAGGAGTGCAAATAATAAAGACGACAAAACACCCAGTGGGTGTACAGATTCGAAGCAGACAATAAGAGATTGTGTGAAGGAAAATATTCAGGTAGCATATCCTAATAAGACAAGTTCAGTCGGAAGTCAACTTACCTAGACATTGGCTCGAAGAGCCGCGCTGGCGTCGTAAGCAGCCTGGCTATTGTCGTGCACCGCCTTCATCCGCTCCATCATTATGCCAACCTGACGGATAACCTCCACAGCGGCGTCCGACTGGCTTTCCGGAACATGATAGGTGGTGAAGAAGGGGACAGACGGTCTAGACGCAACAGCTTGGAGCCCCGAGGCATGAGGTTGGATGGCTGAAGAAAACACTGGTACAGTCGACGGTGCGGGGCGCTCACTCGACTCTAGGATAGCAAAGGTTACAGAGGCTCTACTTGCATCTTCAGGCTGTTGGACTATTGGTTCTGTCGCCAGTTCCGACTGAGATATCTTGCCAGCTACTGCTTTCTTGCTCCTCCTGGGCCTCGGCATCACGTCTTCATCGTCATCCGAAAGCTCGATAACATTGGGTGGGGCTGCAAAGAAATTAGTCGACCCCAAATGAATCACTAGAATTTAATCGACCAAGTAATCAAGAACAAGATCACGAGAGTTGTACCTGGGTTGGAGGTAACCGCATCTTCCATCCCCTCGTCTTCGTACTAGCGGGTGGAAGTTCCAGAGGTGGCAGCACTGCAAATGTCAACATTTAGTTGGTCACGTTCGGTTACACCAAGTCAACCAAAGGATCAGGTCAGATTGTTACCTAGAGATAGTAGGAATGGCCACTCTGATTTTGGGCAAAGCCTTCGGCGGTTTGGAAGATGCGGCCTTCGGTAGTTTTCGGTGCTGGAGGCGAAGCAGTCTTGGGCTGCTTCGGTGTCTTCTCAGTCGGCATTGGAGAAGACGTCCGAGGGCGCTTCGAAGACTGCCCAGTCGGTGCGGCCACCAGATCAGGGGTGCTTGCCGGGTCGTGAGTGTGCTTGGACCTCCTTTCTCTACGAGGAGGCGAGTCGACTTCTTCTTCATCACTCAGGTCGTCGCTCTCTTCGCCCTCCTCTTCGTCCGAGTGCCACTCGCCACTCTCACCTCCGCTCGCCTCCTCCTCCGAGTTCTGCTCCTGCTCTCCGTTGGGCATTGAATACATCTCAGTAAGAGCCTGAAAGATAACAAGCAAAGCAAAACAAACATCCAGCCGTCAATAGGCGGTTACATGGTTCATCAGAAAAGTTCTCAGCAGTCCAGAGTCAGACCTAGTCTGGCTGGCGCGAACTGTCAAATGGAACGACCCTCCTGGACCCCCTGGGGTTATCTTTGTTGCATGTGATGCCTCTCAGCCACTTCTCCACCGTGCCCTCGTCGATCTCCTCTGGGTGGATCCGAGTGGATCCTCAATGCCCGAGTACATCCACATTGGATGATCGCGAGCTTGGAGCGGTTGGATGCGTCGTTTGAGGAATACCTCCAGCAGATCCATACCAGTCACGCCGTCCCGGATGAGCTGGACCACCCGCTCGACCAACGCCTTCACCTGAGCTTTCTCCTCCGAGATCACTTTCAATGCGGAAGGCCTCTCGACCCGAGCCATAGAAAAGGCGGAGAGCCCGGTCAACTAACCTGGAGTCGGCTGGTCTTTACAATAAAACCAGGTCGACTGCCAACCCCGGACCAACTCGGGAAAGATCATGGTTGGGAAAGTACTTTTGTTCCTCATCTGAATCCCAAGACCCCCGCACATCTGAATCACGTGCGTTTTCTCGTCACTAGGATTGGCCTTCTTGACCGACTGAGAACGACAAGTGAAAATGTGCTTGAAAAGACCCCAGTGTGGCCTACAACCTAAGAAGTTCTCACACATGGATATGTAGGCGGCAAGATATACGATGGAATTGGGATTGAAGTGGTGAAGTTGTGCTCCAAAGAAGTTCAAAAACCCCCGGAAAAAAGGATGGGGAGGTAGAGAAAATCCATGGTCGACATGAGTTGCGAGGAGTACGCACTCACCATCTCGAGGACGCGGTTCAGTCTCTCCTTCCGGGAGCCGCGCCGACTCGTGGGGGATCAGCCCTCCCTCGACCAGATCGTCGATGTCGTCCTGGCTGATGGTCGACCGAATCCAGTCGCCTTGGATCCAGCCGCGCGGCAGGCCAGACCTTGAGGAGGATCCGCCCCGGCTGGACCTCTTCCCCTTCACCTTCGTTGTCGCCTTCTTCGCGCACTCCAATGCCACTGTCTTCTCCTTCCCCATGGCAGTGGTTTGAGTTCGAACGGAGCGACGATGCCGAGAGCGGAAGCAGATGTGGTGGAGAAAACAGAGGAGGAAGGGGAAGAATGGGAACGCACTGTGCAAAAACCCCCGTCCGACGCCTTATATGAGGTCATTTCCGAGTGGTTGACTCGTGGGCCTAGGCGATCCGATCAAATCCTGCAACAGTCGTGCATGCGATACGTGGCAAAAAAGGTGGCACGGAGATCGAGGCGGCCTGCCTAATCTGTCCCGATTACTGCGGCCTCCTCCGCCCGGCACGCTTCCCAAAATTCGAATCCCATGAAATCCACAGACATCAGAACAACCCGTCAGACGGATGATTTTTCCCATAACAACACTCGGAGCCTAGCAATGAAAGTTCACTTGACAAAACCAAGAATGGATCAAGACGACTGAACAAGCAGTTGAAGACATCATGAATGTTCATTCGACCTCTGGACAAGACATTTCTGAAGCGCAAAAGCTGAATCAGAGAGGTTATCAACTCCTTCTCCACTCGAACCCTGAACCATTTGGGGGTTAATGATGAAGCTATGTACCTAGGGTAGGGTCATAGGCCTGACCTAGACACCCTCCCCTAGGACATCACCCTAAAACCAGAAGCATTCGAAGAGGAGTCATCATCCACTCGACCATGAGGACTTCCACTCGGAAGATTTGAAGTCACTCGACCGCGGAGACTGTCACTCGACCACCAGAAGGTCTAAAGTCGCTCCGAACTACAACGGTCGGACATCACCTCATAGCTTTAATGGTCATTATGTCTCTTTATTTACTAGCGTTACCAGTAACATCTCCCTTTAATGTACCTTAAACCCTTTGTAACGTGGGACGGCTGGGGTCCTGGCGCACTCTATATAAGCCACCCCCCTCCACAGACACAAGGATTCACATTTTTTGTAAACACACACACACACACACACACACACACACACACACACACACACACACACACACACACACGTATAATCCAGTCGACCGCCTCAGGGCACCGAGACGTAGGGTTGTTACTTCCTCCGCGAACGGCCTGAACTCGTAAACTCGTGTGTACAACTACTCCATAGCTAGGATCTTGCCTCCTCATACCTACCCCCCATTCTACTGTCAGTCTTAGATCCATGACAGGGAGGCGTAGCCGCCCCTCCTCTTCTCCACTAAGGCCCATCTTGGCCCATTAAACTCCCCGGGGGGTTCCGGTAACCCCCCGGTACTCCGGTATATGTCCGAAACTCCCCGAAACCATTCCGGTGTCCGAACATAGTCTTCCAATATATCGATCTTTATGTCTCGACCATTTTAAGACTCCTCGTCATGTATGTGATCACATTTGGGACTCCGAACTACCTTTGGTACATCAAAACACAAAAACTCATAATACAATCATCACCGAAACTTTAAGCATGCGGACCCTACGGGTTCGAGAACTATGTAGACATGACCGAGACATGTCTCCGGTCAATAAACAATAGCGGAACCTGGATGCTCATATTGGTTCCTACATATTCTACGAAGATCTTTATCGGTCAAACCGCATAACAACATACGTTGTTCCCTTTGTCATCGGTATGTTACTTGCCCGAGATTTGATCGTCGGTATCTCAATACCTAGTTAAATCTCGTTACCGGCAAGTCTCTTTACTCGTTCCGTAATACATCATCCCGCAACTAACTCATTAGTTACAATGCTTGCTAGGCTTATAGTGATGTGCATTACCGAGTGGACCCAGAGATACCTCTCCGACAATCGGAGTGACAAATCCTAATCTCAAAATATGCCAACCCAACAAGTACCTTCGGAGACACCTGTGGAGCACTTTTATAATCACCCAGTTACGTTGTGACGTTTGGTAGTACACAAAGTGTTCCTCCGGTAGGAGTTGCATAATCTCATAGTCATAGGAACATATATAAGTCATGAAGAAAGCAATAGCAACATACTAAACGATCAAGTGCTAAGCTAACGGAATGGGTCAAGTCAATCACATCATTCTCCTAATAATGTGATTCTGTTAATCAAATGACAACTCATGTCTATGGTTCGGAAACTTAACAATCTTTGATTCACGAGCTAGTCAAGTAGAGGCATACTAGTGACACTATGTTTGTCTATGTATTCACACATGTATTATGTTTTCGGTTAATACAATTCTAGCATGAATAATAAATATTTATCATGAAATAAGGAAATAAATAATAACTTTATTATTGCCTCTAGGACATATTTCCTTCATCCATGACCACCGCAGGCACCGGTGCAGGGAGGCCCATCACCGCACCAACCACGAACGGGCCCACCGGAGCACGGCGGCATGAGCGGAACGCCACACTCACTTTATCGCTTGCATGGGGTCGTCCGATTCCGCCTCCTCCATCGCCCACAGCAACATCCTGAGCGCCCCCACCGGCCTGCTTGTCGGTGTGAGGCGCCAGTCTTCCGCCTCGGTGAGCTTCCTGTCGAGAACCTGGAGATGATCTCCATCAGCTTTGATTCGTCCCCGTCTACAATCACCCGAGCCCCCGCCTCGAGCCTCAGCTTCTAGGGCTTCATGGTTATCCTCTGGCGGATCGCTCGCTTGTGGGAGAGGAGGGGAGTAGATTTCGTCGAGAGGGGAGGGAATGGCCGCACCACACAGCGCTGCAGCTTTAATCCTCCTCCATTCCCGACGCTCCCTCTCCTCCTCTGCCTCGATCTGCGCGTCACGCCACGCCTCCGCCTCGGAACCCAGCGCCCTGTCGACCAGCACAACGTGACAAGGGAAACGCACCTGCGTCCCTTCCCCGATCGAAAACTTTCCGTGTACCCGCATCGAGTCGACCGCGGACCCCGCGGTCGTTGATGAGGGCCAGCACCGGGGAATCACCCCGCCGGAGCAGAACGCCTCGCTTGAAAAATGTTCAGCGCCGACGTGGTGAGGTCGGCGACAAGGTGAACCGCCCACCGGCGGTTGAGCGGCGTCGCCACATGCGTCGCCATCCGGGGAAAGGCGGTGGGTTCTCGGCGCGCGTTTCTGCCCATTCTAGCTTTGATGCCTCTTTCGGGTCTTGACACACCCCTATTTGCAGACGAAAACTACCCCTGCCTCACTTCATCAATTTGAAAAAACTATTACTGTCAGCAACACCTGCATCGTCGCTAGTCGCTACTGGCGTGTCCGTACGCGCGCCGTGTGCCCACACTGCGCATCTGCCCAACCCCGGACGCCGCTACAGAGCGGGAGGGAGGGAGGGAGGGAGGCCCGACAAGCGACAAGAGCCACGTCCGAGCGGGTACTTCCAAGCGCGGCGAACCCCACACCCATACGATACGAGCCGAGCCCCAGGGCGAGGGAGACACCACCATAAATTAACACATGGCGATCCACCAGAGCCGTGCCGTGGATAATGATGATCAGGCTAAAAAACCGCGCTAGCCTCCATTCGCCTCGGACCCACGTCTCATGACCGAGAGTTTTCACGTAGGAGTACACACACAAGCACAATTACTTCGGTGACGGGGCCGGGGGCCACCGCTCAGCCGCTCCTGGAAAACGTGTCGGAGACCCCGGTCAGTGGCGCTAATTGCTGGGGCAAGCGCAGCAGCTTGGACCGGATCCACTCGGGATTTCAGATTCACGTCAGAGGAGAGTCACGTGCAGCCATGCAGGCTTGCCTGGCTTTTAACCCGCCATCACCACAGCACCAGTACTGTTATTACTGTTACATCTACGCTACAATACATAATTTACCGCTCGCTCATCGATCCCAATCACTCTTACATGCGTACGCCGTAAAATGTTGGAACCAGCGTAGCAAGATGAACACAAGACAATGCAAGCCTGCGGTGCAGGACCAGGACGGTACACGAGATGCCAAGGAATTTATGGGACCAAATGAACTAACCAAAACTAGACCGGGACCGTAGCTCTCGAGTCTCGACCGGCCGCCCGCCCGGCCGGAGCCTCTAGGGTACATGCCGCCGTCGAGGAGTGTTGTGGTAATCAGCGGCTTATCTAGGCGACGATCTAGGGGTTGTAGAGGCGGCCGGCGCAGCGGCACTTCCACCCCAGCGGCTTGTAGTTGGAGTACTGCACGGTTGCCGCGGCCTCGTCGGCGGCGGCGGAGGAGGAGCCGCGGGACGCCGTGGACGGGCCGCCAGACCCCGCCGGGAGCGTCGTGGTCACCTGCACAGGCTTGCAGGGGTTGCACGTGTTGCACCGGTTGTGGCAGCTCGGCGGCGTCGACCCCAGCCGCGACTTGTCCTCCGCCAGGTTCTACCCATGAACATCAGCGTCAGTGCCATTTAGTTAGTTCGAGTTCGAGCCACATAAATTAATGGAGCTACAAGTGCGAGGGAGAGGGAGAGTGTGTGATGCTCTATCATCTATGCTCTGAGGATACACGTACCTGAAAAGCGGAGAGCATCGGCGGCGTGGTGCGGCTGAATGTCGTCACAGCTCCGAGGAGGAAGCTGAGGAGCATGGCCGCCAGGAACGCCCGAAGAGGAGATGAGCTCATGGCCATCCGACCATCTCGGTCGTTACAGCCGCAGAGTATGTGCCGGTGACGGTGAGAGTGAGGCTAAAGAGAAGAGAAGCTTCTAGCCTGGGGTGAGGCAGAGGCAGAGGTGGAAGAGGAAGCTAGCTTGCAGCTTGCCTTGTGTGTAGGTTCTTCGATCAGACTGGCCAGAGCTAGGGATACAGCTAGGAGAAACCTAGCTACTCTGTTGGAGCTCAAGGTGGCCGGCTAGTGCAGATGGGCGGGCAGTGATGGTGCCGCTGGATCGGACATCAGAGGGTAAAAGAAGGTGGTCAGTGGCCTATGAGGAGCGAAGTTGCAAATGGGATGAGAGCTAGGAAAGAGACGAGACGGGCGTATATGTATGGGAGGGAGGCTGAGATGCCGCTGCAGAATGGAGCCATGGAGGTCGCAAGAGACAGAGATGGTGACCACCCCTCGCTGCCACATGTGACATTGTACACGTACGTACCACTCCACTCGGTGCTAACCCACGGCTCCTAGTGTCACCCTCCCTAGATTGAAGGAATTTCACAGTATTTACTTTAGAAAGCCATTTAAATCATAGGATTGCTGCCACCAAATTTACATGCTGCCTATTCCATACGAATATGAACATGAGCTCAAATCTCATTTTATTTTTCTTGGAGAAGTCCAATACACTCTATCTCTCTCTACTCTCTCCCCTCAACACTCTAAAATTTCTGTGTTTTTTTCTCGTGGGCCATCCAAAGGCACGCATTGCAGAATTCCTGTGTTATGTAATCCTATTGGATTTTTTTGCGGGTGAATCCTATTGGATTTTGTGGTAGGCGACATCGAAATCCTATGATTTTCCTTCCTATATTTTTTGAATACTATAATCAAACATTCAAAAAAAGAATACTATAATCCAAAGTGGTCCTACAAAGTGTTAGAGCATACATGGTTCATAGTCGAATTTCAACGTGGCAAAGAAATTGGTCCCCAAATTTTTCAAGGCTCCTTTGATTCAAATGGATTTCATAGAATTTTGGAGTATTTGGATCCTTACGAACTTTTCTATGGTTGTCGTTAGATTCGCATGGTTAGAATCTTCCAAAATTTTGGAGTACTATATTTTGAAGGAAAATTTTCATGCGCTCAAACCTCTTGGCAAAATTCATTTGTTTATCCTGTGCCGTCAAACATTCTTTCATCCAAATTTTCCTAGTCTTGTAATCTTGGAGGATACAGGAGGACACCATACTCTATTTCGAGTTTCTTTTACGGTCTTGTTAAATCTCGGTTGACCGAGACTTCGTTATGTCTTGGTCGACGCTATACTTGTGAGATCTTATATTGAGTTTCGTGCAAAAAAAAAATTAGTTTTTTCCTTACATGTTATATCACTTGATCGATATTTGGTTTGTGTCAGTCGACTGAGACACACACTCCTTTTTTCTTCTATTTGTTTGTTTTGAGAGTCCTGCAAATCAAAGGGGCCATATAAACTTGTGTACTCAAATACAGTAGCCATATCCATTATCGCATGCGCACTTAAAGCGTGAGTGTGACAGTTAATCAGGGCCGGCGCTTTAATTTTATTTGACGAAAAGGAATTGGGTGGCGCCACAACAATCGCTATCATGTCGGGAAACATGGCCGGGTTTGACGCTGTGGCCTTGACTGGCCCGCATACGTGTCACAATGAATGGGCAAGGCCACCCTACAACTGGTGATAGCGAAGGATCGGCGGGCGCATCGCTTGTGGTTTCATGAGAGCATGCCAATGCAGGCTAGATTAGCTGTGGCAGACAGGGATCGAGGCCGAGACGTCCGGCCGTGAAGCGTGTGGATCAGTGTGCAGTGCACGACAGTTATCCAGAGGGCATCGCGGCGAAAACAGCTCACGTCCACGCGTGGTCCAGTCCAAGCGCTCCGCGGCAGCGAAACCGAAGCACGGTGACGACAACGTTACACGAAACCGTGTTCGATCGGCTTTTCGTTTACTCCTCAATGTAGGTTCAAGCGTAGGTGTACTGATGTGCTCCATTCTCCGTGCAGGATCATCACTGCTGGTGCTGGGCTGGTCAAAGCGGAGTAGTAGAGCACTGCTGGTGTAGGACTGTAGACGTCTGTATTCTGTATGCATGCAGCAGGACTTCATGGTCCGGCAGTCTCTCTCATTGGTGGCTACTCCTATCATCCTATGTATCACCAGCACTAGACGGTCAAACAAGTAAACAACCGTGGCAGTGGCGCGCATAGTTCTTCGTGTAGGCTGGCTGGCTGGCACGCGGTGAGGAAGATCCCGGCGGCAGAGAGGAGAGCCTGCCGAGAGCTGGAAAGCGTGGCAGAAACGAAGGAGAAAGGCGTCCCAGTCAACGTACGTAGTAGCTCCGATCCATGACGGCTCATGCGTACCGGGCAATGTGCATGCAGGCCGTCGCCAGAAGACTGGCACGGGGTCGATGCGCCGGGCTACTTTGACCCATGCGCTCGTAGTACGGCCGCAACAGTTGGCGGCAGCGGCTCGTGGCCTCGTGCAAGTGCCCGATGGGGTTTGCTCCTGTGTTGAAGCGGCCGCACGCGGCGTGAGCGTGCCAGGCCGTAACGGTGGTGGTTGGTCGAGTATCGGTGCTGTCGGAGACGGCGAGCACGGCCGGGAAATGGCACTAAGGGGCTGTTTGGTTGCAGAGTAGTGGCGCCACATTTGTTTAGCCGCACTTGCGACGCGTCACAAAGTTTGGCGTTCAAAACAAACGCCACAGAGTGTGGCGAGAAATCAACTGCAAAAAACATTACATGTCTGTGGCGAGCCTAACTTTAGGAGGCAACCAAACGGCAGCCTAGAGAGCTGTGGTGCGCCGCACCTTTGGCGTGGCAAGGTGCGGCCGGCAACCAAACAGCTTCTAACTTCGTTCAGTTCCTATCCCTCGAACGGCGTTTCACTGTTCGTTGTTCAATGGATCTTATTGACAGTTGTATTCTATCCGCAAGGCTTTGTGCCAGGAGATAAGGCTAGTCTCACAGTGGGGAGTAACTTTAGTAGACCAGTAACATGCATATGTTACTCGTCTATATTACTACTTCCTCTTTTCTGGTTTATATGGCTTATCTCAAAATTTTAGTTTTTATTTTGTTTTATAAGGTTCAATTTGATTGTTCCACATCACATGTTCAGACTTTAAGGTACATTAAATCATTGCCTTATACTGCAAAATATTCCACCACTCATCATCTATCTTGGTTGGTGAGATTTTTGAATTGAGCGTTAGACTGGTCATAGTGGGGAGTAACTTAGACTAGTGTCATATGCATGACACTAGTCTAAGTTACTACCTTCATAGTGCAAAGTATCTTAGCAGTAGTGTCATAGTTTGTTTCATTTATTGCCTTATAGACTCATTTTACCTCGGGAAGCGCTATGTTACAGTAACATATTATGTTACTTCAAGCACCTCTCTCCTCATTAAATACTTGTCACATAAGCAAAATTGTCTTGGGATGTGTTAAGTTACTACCTAAGTTACCCCACTATGGCTAGCCTTATAAACCGGAAAGGAGGGAGTATCTCTATAGTGGGTAGTGTCATAGATATGGTAACATAGAGGGCTTCATTCATTACTTTGTAGACTCATTTTATATTGGGAACCGGTATGTGATGCTAACATATTATGTTACTTTATTTGCATCTCTTCTCATTAATTACTTGTCACATCATATTTTTTGCCTATGTGACATGCATGTTACTATCTATGTTACTCTCACTATGATGATTTTTTTTTCAAAACTGTGATGATTTTCATAGCAAATTCGGAATCTATACGTCTTCATGCACCAAAATCAAAACTAACACCCCGTCGGCCTCCAGTTGGCCGAAGAGGGGCTCTTTGGCATGCGGTTGACCGAAGTCGGCTCTTCAGCCTCCCGTTGGCCGAAGAGTGCCCCAACTGGACCGAAAAGGACTCTTTGGTTTGCCGTAGGCCGAAAAGTTCTCTTTGGTCAACCGTAGACCGAAGAGTCCTTGGGCCCCAACTTTTCACGTTTACGGGAGGCCGAAGCTGCAAGGCTGCGCTCTTCTGCCTATGCTAGGCCTTGGGGCCCAAAGAGTACTCTTCATCTACGGTTGACCAAAAAGTACTCTTCAGCCTACGATAGACAAAAGAGTCCTTTTCGGCCGAGTTGGAGTACTCTTCGGCCAACGGAAGCCTGGAGAGCCCACTTCGGTCAACCGTAGGCCGAAGAGCCCCTCTTCGGCCAACTGGAGGCCGACAGGGTGCTAGTTTTGATTTTATTGCGTGAGGACGTATAGATTCCGAATTTGCTATAAAAATCATCACGATTTTGAAAAAAAAATCCACTATGAGCAGCCTAAGTCACCGGTGATTAAGACTACCCAGGGCGTAACAGATTAGTAATATGCATATGTTACTAGTCCATATGTAACTATTTTTACGGTAGAGAGTAATATATGTGTTGTATCAAACTAGATTTATTATTTTATTGTATATATGATGTCAGTATTAATTAGCTATGTCACTCAATTCATCTCCCTTCTCAATAGATCATTGCTATATAAGCAAATTTGCTGATTTGATCCTATGTTACTGCTGAAGTTACTCCCATTATGAATAGTTCAAGATGCGGCGGTGCAACGCAAAAGAAAAAAACAAATATTAAACGGGGCAGTGACGTTTCTGCCACTGGTATACATATTAATTCAAAAATGTAATATTAATTCGGCCAGTGAGGTTGCATGATCAAAACCAAACATACCGCACAAGGTATACATATTAAATTAATGAAATAAACCTTGTACGACGAAGACAGATGGAGACAGCGCCCTTTATCCTCCAAGGTCGCAGGGGATTAGCAAGGGAGATCCGTTTACGTTTTCAAGTCACACTGCCCATTAGAAAATTCGCAGGGGCACGCACCTGCTGAAATGCCTTCAGCCGTCCATATATGTTGTAATCTATGCACATATTTGAACACAAAGTCGTTGAAAAATGGATGAAAATTGTTAACTCTCTGAATATGAAACATTATACGTGTTTATTGTGTACAAATGCGGTTGTTTATCTGTATGTATCCTACACCACACATTCTGTTGCGAACCTTGTTCCAGGACTTCCTATCATCATTGATCTTCTTCTTCCTTCCTCCTTGCGTTGTTGTTATTTTATTCAGTTATGTTTTCTCCTCTCCTCTTCATCATCTTCTTTCTCCGTTCTTGCGCTATTTTTGTGTTTTTTCAGTTCTGGTTTCTCCTCTTCTTCTATCTTGTTCAACTTATTCTTCCTTCCTACTTGCACAGTTCTTATGTTATTTCAGTTCTGTTTTCTCCTCTTCTTCTATCTTGCTTTCTCTTCTGTGCAATGCTTTTCTATATGTCATCTTTGTTCATCCGTTCGTGTTGTCCTATGTGTTTGTTTCATGCATTGTTCTTCCCTTGCAAAATCGCTATTGTTCTTTTCTCAACTTTTTTCTGTTTTCTTGCTTCAAATATGCATCATTTTATTCTTGTATACTTGCATGCGTGTATTGTCAAATATTTATTTGTGAAAACACTTCGATGCCATAGTTATGATTTTTGCCCTACCTTATATGATTCCAATTTTCTTCTTAGAGTGAAATATTTTTTCTATTATTTTATTTCATTTTCATTGCTAACATGTTTTCTATTGTATGATAGTGATACCTTTCCTTACGAAACTATATTTGTGCAGTAAGTTTTTTCCCTTGAAACTTCTGCCAATTCTGCTAGATAATTTTCTGACAATTTACTGTTGCACACAGGCAACAATTTAAAAATCCAACTTACCTAATATTAATATTTCTGTTGCGCAGACCGCAGACGCCTCGTCTTATTTCTCCCTCCTCTTTCCCCATCATCCTCTTCCTTTCTAGTCCCATCATCCAGATCTGCTTTTTTCATAGTTGTTGCCAAGGCTTGACGGATATTTATAACGAAAACAGTGGACGAGGACTACGCCGTCATGACATGGTTGTGGTCTACAGTGCCGCGGGAAGAAGAGCCACGGAAAAAACCCGCAGTCGATCCCAATGCAGTTCATATCAAGGTAAATCACCAAGTATTCATCTTAATCTTTTCCAAAGCAGCTCCTATATTATTATTATTTCTCTAAATCACCAAGTAGTGCCCTGTTCGCAACGAGGGCAGATGGATGTGCCACCAGGACACGATCCTGAATAACAAATGTTTCTCTCTCAGTTTGCAATATGGTTGCAAAGAAAGAATGGCAAGTCCTAACAAAATATTTGATTTCTGATCTTATTGATTAGTTAGTTGATTATAGATTTATAGGTGTTTGCTTATTGACCGAACAAAATGTAGATCCAATAGTCTTTGAGTCACATCTGTTTATTTGATCATCTTTCCAAAAATTTCAGTTACCTGAGAGTTGTTTAAATGTATCCAAATTTGATATAAATTCAAACCTAGACACTCGTACCAATCTTTTACGTACTGTTGGACCACGACCTAAGCATAAATAATTTTTTTTGGGTACCAATTTTGACTCCTCTTACATTTTTATTTTAGGCCTACACAGCTTTATCTAAAAAGTAGTCTTTAAATAAAATAATATCAGGAACAAACACTGTTCTTTTCTTAAGAATATTCACTTCATGTTTGTTTTTAACAACAGTTCTTTATTTACTTGCATATCATGTATACTGCCTTGTTTTCCAACGAATGATTCCTAATGTTTGTGCCACCTACATCCTTTGTAAATAAATATAACAATGTTTAGATCACCAAAATAGTGATCTAAAACGCTCATATATTTCTTTGTAGAGGGGATTCATTTCTGTCACAAATCTTTCTCCATGACACTACCGTCACATTTTACCTATTGCTAAACCAGAATGTATCTTTCATGTTTCATTTTCTGTGACATTAGACTTCTTACACCGGCAAGAATGGAGGCAGCTGACGTCAGGCAGGATCACGTGCGGGCGAGGGAGGAGGGGTTTGGTGGGTCAGGGCGGTCAGAAGCGGGTGTTGGATCGGTCTGGACTCCCACAAAGCCCCCTATGTTTGTCTCCGGATTGCGGAAGAATTCGCGTTCGGACCGCGTCGTGGACCGATACAGGCCTGCGTTGGATGGCTTCCGTTGTCCGGACAGCATGGTCCGAACGCATGTGGGAGGTTTGCGGGTCGGCATCGGTGATGCCCTAAGGACCGAACATGGCATCATAGCTGGAGGGGGGGGGTCCTATTGGGCGCATAACGCGTAGTGAAGAAAGCGAGCGTGCACCCCCCTGTTGGGGAACGCAGTAATTTCAAAAAAATTACTACGCACACGCAAGATCCATCTAGGTGATGCATAGCAACGAGAGGGGAGAGTGTTGTCCACGTATCCTCATAGACCGTAAGCGGAAGCGTTATGACAACGCGGTTGATGTAGTCGTATGTCTTCAAGATCTGAGTGATCCTAGCACCGAAGGTACGACACCTCCGCGATCTGCACACGTTCAGCTCGGTGATGTCCCACGAACTCTAGATCCAACTGAGTTTGAGGGAGAGTTTCGTCAGCATGACGGCGTGATGACGGTAATGATGAAGTTACCGACGGAAGGCTTGGCCTAAGCTCTACAACGATATGACCGAGGTGGAAATCTATGGAGGGGGCACCGCACACGGCTAAACAATCATCTTGTGTGTCTATGGGGTGCCCCGTCCCCCGTATATAAAGGAGTGGAGGAGGGGAGGGCCGGCCCTCTCATGGCGCGCCCAAGGGGGCAGTCCTACTCCCGGTGGGAGTAGGATTATTCCCCCTTCCCTAGTTGGAGTAGGAGAGGAAGGAAGGGGAGAGAGAGGGAAGGAAAGGGGGGGCCGGCGCACCCTCCACCTTGGCCGCCTCCTCCTCCTCTCTTCCACTAAGGCCCAATAAGGCCCATTGACTCCCTGGGGGGGGTTCCGGTAACCCCCTGGTATTCCGGTAAATGCCCGAACTCACCCGGAACCATTCCGATGTCCAAACATAGCCTTCCAATATATCGATCTTTATGTCTCGACTATTTCGAGACTCCTCGTCATGTCCGTGATCACATCCGGGACTCCGAACTACCTTCGGTACATCAAAGCACATAAACTCATAATACCGATCGTCATCGAACGTTAAGCGTGCGGACCCTACGGGTTCGAGAACTATGTAGACATGACCGAGACTCATCTCCGGTCAATAACCAATAGCGGAACCTGGATGCTCATATTGGTTCCTACATATTCTACGAAGATCTTTATCGGTCAAAACGCATAACAACATACGTTGTTCCCTTTGTCATCAGTATGTTACTTGCCCGAGATTCGATCGTCGGTATCTCAATACCTAGTACAATCTCGTTACCGGCAAGTCTCTTTACTCGCTCCGTAATGCAACATCCCGTAACTAACTCATTAGTCACTTTGCTTGCAAGACTTATAGTGTTATGCATTACCGAGAGGGCCCAGAGATACCTCTCTGATACACAGAGTGACAAATCCTAATCTCGATCTATGCCAACTCAACGAACGCCGTCGAAGACACCTGTAAAGCATATTTATAGTCACCTAGTTATGGTGTGACGTTTGATAGCACACTAAGTGTTCCTTCGGTATTCGGGAGTTGCATAATCTCATAGTCATAGGAACATGTATAAGTTATGAACAAAGCAATAGCAACAAACTAAACAATCATCGTGCTAAGCTAACGGATGGGTCAAGTAAATCACATCATTCTCTAATGATGTGATCCCGTTAATTAAATGACAACTCATGTCAATGGTTAGGAAACTTAAGCATCTTTGATTAACGAGCTAGTCAAGTAGAGGCATACTAGTGACACTCAGTTTGTCTATGTATTAACACATGTACTAAGTTTCCGGTTAATACAATTCTAGCTTGAATAATAAATATTTATTATGACATAAGGAAATATAAATAACATCTTAATTATTGCCTCTAGGGCATATTTCCTTCAGTCTCCCAATTGCACTAGAGTCAATAATCTAGATTACACAGTGAAGATTCTAACACCCATGGAGTCTTGGTGTTGATCATGTTTTGCTCGTGAGAGAGGCTTAGTCAACGGGTCTGCAACATTCAGATTCATATGTATCTTGCAAATCTCTATGTCTCCCTCCTTGACTTGATAGCGGATGGAACTGAAGCGTCTCTTGATGCGCTTGGTTGTTTTGTGAAATCCGGATTCCTTTGCCAAGGCAATTGCACCAGTATTGTCACAAAAGATTTTCATTGGACCCGATGCACTAGGTATGACACCTAGATTGGATATGAACTCCTTCATCCAGACTCCTTCATTTGCTGCTTCCGAAGTAGCCATGTACTCCGCATGTAGATCCCGCCACGACGCTCTGCTTGGAACTGCACCAACTGACAGGTCCACCATTCAATAAAAATACGTATCCGATTTGTGACTTAGAGTCATCCGGATCAGTGTCAAAGCTTGCATCGACGTAACCGTTTACGACGAGCTCTTTGTCACCTCCATAAACGAGAAACATATCCATAGTCCTTTTTAGGTATTTCAGGATATTCTTGACCGTTGTCCAGTGATCCACTCCTGGATTACTTTGGTACCTCCCTGCTAAACTAATAGCAAGGCACACATCAGGTCTGGTACACATCATTGCATACATGATAGAACCTATGGCTGAAGCATAGGGAATGACTTTCATTTTCTCTCTATCTTCTGCAGTGGTCGGGCATTGAGTCTGAGTCAACTTCACACCTTGTAACACAGGCAAGAACCCTTTCTTTGCTTGATCCATTTTGAACTTCTTCAAAACTTTATCAAGGTATGTGCTTTGTGAAAGTCCAATTAAGCGTCTTGATCTATCTCTATAGATCTTGATGCCCAATATATAAGCAGCTTCACCAAGGTCTTTCATTGAAAAAAAATCTTATTCAAGTATCCTTTTATGCTATTCAGAAATTTAGTATCATTTCCGATCAACAATATGTCATCTACATATAATATCATAACTGCTACAGAGATCCCACTCACTTTCTTGTAAATACAAGCTTCTCCCAAAGTCTGTATAAAACCATATGCTTTGATCACACTATCTGTCGTGGCTTTGTCACGGTAGATGTCCTAGAGAAAGGACTTAGTCGTGGAGCCATCACGAAGGGTTAGCTTGAAGGGGTTAAAGCGGACACAGGGACGCAAGAGAGTTTATACTAGTTCGGCCCCTTCGATGAAGGTAAAAGCCTACGTCTAGTTGTGATGGAATTGGTGGGGTTTCGATGACTAGGGAGCAAACAAGCTTCGCCTATGTCTCGAGTTGTTGTCTGTTGTCCTTGAGCCGCCACCGGGTTGTCCCCTTATATACACGGGTGACTCCCGTCGGCTTATAGAGTCCCAATACCGGCTCATAGATGTGTCCGGTTTGGTCTCTACTTATTCCTAACTTACAATACAAGTTAACTACTAATGCCGGTTTACGGCTACATGCCTTGAACTGACCATGGGCCTTGAGCCCTCATCTGTCTTCTTGGGCTTTAACATACTTAACTACTGACGAAGTTAACCCGGCCCAGATAGCCGGTTTACGCCCAGTAGTAATATCCCCAACATTAGGCCCCAGATTGATTTGAACGGGTTCATGTCAATCCTTTAACAAAAGCTTCATCTCCAACATCTTCTCATAAATTGGTAAACCGCCATGATATCATCTTCACTGACTGCTGTAAACCGGAGTGACGTCACCTGTCATAACGAAGCTATCCATTATGCTTCTTTGTTTAATAGATCTGCGGGAATCGAGGCGACAGCTCCGTTTCATGGCCCCTTGATTGTCGCGCCTGACACATGTTCTTTCGCCTTATAAATAGGACCGAAGGGTCATTTATTTTCTCCCCTTCGTGCCTTCTTCGTCTTCCTCGTGTCGCCAGCCTTGGAGCTCCGCTGCCTCCGTCGACCTCTGCCTCAACCTTGGCCGCTGCATCAACCTGAGCGCACCAGAGGATCGCGGCAACCTTCCGCGTCTTCCTTAGCTCCGGTAAATCTTCTATCCTTTCCCCCGCAGATCTGACCTAGGGTTTCACAGTTCTTTAGTGTTCATCATCTGCCTCTTGCTCATACGATAGATCTTTAGATGGCTCCGCAAATCTTTATTCTGTGCAATGGTAGCTGTTTACTCTTCGCCTTCACTTACACATCTCAAAACCATAGATCTGTATGTACGTCTTGCTCACTGATTCGGTACTGCTCCTTTTGGACCTCTGAATATTTATCTTTTTTCTGAACTTGCTTCAGATCCATCGCTGTAGAGAAATCTTACGAAATCTGTTTCTATAAACTTACTCATCTGCTTCAATGTTTAAACCCGACGGTTTAACCTTGTAGGAAAAAATTGCCAAACCGGTATATACCATTAGTCCCCTTGTTGAACCGCCAGATGTTGTTGCTTCATAAAACTCCAGTCAGATAGATTTGTCTCCGGTTTAACATTGCACATACCAATGTACCTTGATCAAATGCATTTTTGAACCGGGATCTTCTACCTTGTAGATTCCATCATGGTCAAGCAAGTATATGAATGCAATTGGGTTCCTTCTCGCGTCACAGAGGCTCAGCTGGACGATCTAGTCCTGATCGGCGCTTTAGGCAGCAAAGATACCATCCATTGGAGGGCTCCTGGCAAAGAATGCCCTCCCACTCCTCAAGAAGGAGAAGTTGTTGTTTTCGTAGATCACTTAGCTCGGGGCTTTAAGCCATCCGGTTCTAAATTTTACCGAGATGTTTTGGCCGATTTCCAACTCCATCCACAAGATACTGGCCCCAATTCTGTTACAAATATGTGTCACTTCCAAGTGCTCTGTGAAGCGTTCTTTCAAGAGGAGCCCACAGTGGAATTGTTCCGAGACCTTTTCCATCTAAACCGCCGTACTGAGTTTACTGACGGCTCCAATACGGAGTTGGGTGGCGTGGCGATCCAGAAAAGGAAAGAGGTCACATACCCTCACGCCAAACTGGACAGTCACCCCAAAGAGTGGAATCAGACATGGTTCTACTGCAAAGACACCTCCCCTGCTGGTGAGAATCCCTTGCTCGGCTTTCGTCCGGAGCGGCTCAGCAATACACACCCTTTTCCGCAAAGATTAACTGCCCAGGAGAGAAGCAAATATGCTCCTCAACTGTCGAAGCTCAGAGCCTTTATGGCCAACGGTTTAACAGGGGTTGATCTCGCTCGCTGTTGGATATCATGGAGCATACTGCCACTTAGTCAGCGCTTCGGTTTGATGTGCGAGTATACCGGCAGTGTTGATGACCCACTGCGACATTCCAAAATCCAGCTCACCGATGAAGAAATCACAGAAGCTGTGAATAAGATGCTGAATGAACCGGAACATATCTGTGCTAAAAACGGCCTGCTCCCCTTCTGTGCCACCAACAAACCGCCAGCTGTAAGACCTTGATTTTTCCTTTTGCTGAATCTGTTATTGATATATCTGGTCATTGTTTAATATTAGTGTCTGTGTAATCAGGGCAATGATCCGTTTTGGAGCAAGAAATTGCCGCAGGAGAAACCGGAAAAACCAGACAAACCGGAAAGAGCAACCCGGCAAAAGACTAAAGCTGTAAAGAAGACTGCCCACAGGAAAAGAACTACTGCATCTTCTAATCCGGCCCCTGATGATGATGAGGATAATCCGGACCTTGAGGTAGAGCTTGACTCACTTGGCTTATTTTTCATGCGTCTTATTGATGATGATATTTGTCAGGATGATGCCGAAGCCAGCCACGCTGATGCTGCAGAGGTAATTATTCTCTCTTCCGATTCAGAACCTTTGCCTTCGCTAAAAATCCGTCAGGAAAACCGGTAAGTTAAATTTTCTCATCCTCTTGCTTATTTGGATCCCAAATTTCTTATGAAGACCCAACAGCACGAAGCTCGTCGCACAACCCGGCACAGCGGCCAGGTAGTTACCTCCGCCGATTTACCGAACAGTCCGGGTTCAGAGGTTTCTAATTTGCTTGTCAGTGATTGTCCTAAAGTGGGCTGCTTTTGTCAACCTCTTAATCCATCTGACTCCGATTACCAGGTTACTTCCCACTCATCTTCTGGCGAGTCATCGGCTACTCAGCTGCCACCGCTCAAAATGGTGCTTGGGTAAGCTATACTTATTATGATACTTGCAGCACATCGCCTTAGAACATATGCCGTATTTAGTTTTGCTATTCTTTTCAGGGCCAAACCTAGGCCAAGCAAGAAGGCCCGCCTGGACAAAGCGGCCGAAGAAGATGCCGTTCTTGAGCCAGGCAAGACACCCAATCTTGAAGCAGCTATTCCTGAGGATATACCCAATGATCCACCGCAGCCAGATGATGATCTTATTGCTGAAGAAAGACCTACTGATGCCTCAGGTCCTGTCAATCAGCCCACAGGCTCCATCCGGATTGAGAGATCCACCGGTCCAGCAAAACCTACTGACAAGCCAACAACCCCAGTGCAAACCGGCGATACTCAGGAGGACGAGGTTTTCATTACTGGCACTGGCCATACCGAGCCAAGCAATCATGTTGCTTTGTCCAAACATTCTGCCAAGGAAGAATTTGCTGCCTTTAGTAAAGGCAAGTGGAATGCTGATCTGGCAACTTACGCTGCTCTGAACGCTCAAGATATCCATTTCGGCTACCTGAACCGGCTGTATACCAGCCGTGACTATGAAGCCAGTCTAGTTAATATGATGAAGGATAAATACGAGGTAACTTCCATATGCTCTTTCCTGCTTGTACACTTCAATACTTGCTGACTCTCCTAGCCCCCAAGGGCCGGTTTGTAATCTTCTTTCAAACAGGGACTTACTAAAATAAATCTTAATACTTTGAAATTCGCCGATGTAGCCCCTAAGGGCCGGTTCAACTTAGCATAGTTAAACCGGTACTTTAAGTAATTGAGATTGCCGCATCAGAATATATATATGAGCAAATAGCCATTAGCCCCCAAGTGCCAAGTTGAATACTTGTATTGATCTTGGGACTTTGTAAGCAATTGAAAGATGAAGATCGAATATGCATTAGCCCCCAAGTGCTAAGTGCATAACTTGTTATGTGGTTGGCACTTCAATCCTTGTACCGTTTTGTTGAGGCATATAACTGTCTGTATGCAGGCGGAGCTGAAAACGAAAGAAAGCCAAGTCGCCGATCTCCAAGAAAACCTGAAAACCCAACAAGTTGAAACCTCCAAAGCAAAAGAGGAATTAACCAACGCTTTAAGCGCCATGGAACAGCTTAAGGAGAGCTTCAAGAAGAAGCGGGTGGATTGGGCCACTGAAAAGTCCGCTTTAATCAAACGAGCAGAGGATGCCGAGGCTGCACTAAAACCAGTGGCGGATGAACTAACCAGCATAAAGCGGCACGTGCATGCCATGACTACTGCTATCTTTGGTAAGTCAGTTTGACTTCTGAATTGGCTCTGCCTTCTTACAGAGTTTCCGGTTTATTAACCCTTTATGGTATTTCAGGGACACGCATTGGTCACTTGGGGTCAGATGTGCGGAAGAAACTAAAAGCCGCCTATACATTGGTTGAACAATTGTATACTGGTGCCCAGTGGATCATCTGTACCGCATCCCATAACAAACCGGCGCCCACTTTGATTCAAGACACTCTGATGAAACTGTCGGTGCTTCCTGCCCGGGTTGAAGAGCTGAAGAAATCTACTGCTCGAACCGGTGTGATCAATGCCCTAATCCGGGCAAAAGCCTGGGTGCCGGATTTTGATACTATTGAAGCGGCTCAGGGCTATCCCAGCTTGAAGGAAGACAGGTCAGAATTTGGTGAAGCGGATCTGCGAGCAATAAACCAGGAGGTACGTCCGCTAGCTTGTCAATTGGCTGAAGAAGCAGACTTGTCTCATTATCAAGCCCAATATGACAATCAGAACAAGCGAATAGTTGCACCAATCCATGAATCGGAAAATCTGATCCCTCCAATCCGTAAGCATACTTACGCTCCCGATATTGACCCGTCATTGCTGATCCATGATGAAGCTGTTTTTCAAGCATTAATGGGAATCGACTAGACAACTGTTGATTTCCAGCCACTGGGTAGAGAAACGGAGGCTGAAGCGGTGCAGGATGACCCACAACCATCAGGCTAGGCTGGTGACCAAGCTTGAACCGGAAGCCGGTTTTAAAACTGCCTCTCCTTTGCAAAAAAAAAATGATATTATTATGGGCACCGTGTTGCCTTGTAATAGGCTAGCTGATATTTTTGATGTTGATATGCCTTCGTGCATAATTTATTCTTCCTGTGGTGATGAATTTTCCAAAGAACTTTCTGCAACAAGAAACTCTTCAAGTGCCACCGCGGTTGTACCGTCCGGCGGAATATGATGTCTGCATGTATGAAGTCAAAACATCCAAAAAAAATTAAGTATATAACCAAATTTTTGAGAAACATAATACCTGCCATCGTTGAGCGTGAAGTTGGCTTGGCCAATCTTGAAGCAGAGTTTTGCAAACCCACATTGTTGGAGGAGATAACAGCTCCTGTATATATATGACGTTGGTTTACCATGTAAACCGTGCCGGGTTATAATAAACACCGTGTTACTCCATAAGAGGATGTTAATAACAAGGATCAAACCGGGCAAATAGTCTCCGGATTGACGTGAACTATGTTCCGTCAATGGATTGGTTGAAAACTTTGTCGGTTTAAAAAGAACGCAATAAAAAAGAAAAAAGTATCTTGCAAAGAAAAGTGCGAAGCAAAAGCAACGAGAAAACCGTTTGCAAAAAAGGTTTATTTGAGCTGATCAAATGGCGTTACCATGGCTGAACACGACCAAGCTCCCGTTAGGTGTAACTATGGTTCTAGTCAGCCAGGTCCCCAAATGAAACCGTGGCATTTATGCCAACCAAGTGGCATGGCGATGGTTTGGGTTCGACCAAGCCCCCAAGTGATTCTGTGGCCTTAGGACGATCAAGAGGCATGAGTGGTTCAGACGTGACCAAGTCCCCAAGTGATCTGGTGGCTCTTGCCTATCAAGAGGTATGGTATTGGTTCGGACACGACCAAACCTCCAAGTGATATAACACGATGCTTTTAGAAAAGCGAACTCAAGGGGTAAACCGGAGGCCGCTTTAGAACAACTCCGTGTAACCACACATGATGTAAAAGAACAGATACCCCGCTTTAGCTAAGGTTCCGGTTTATTATAGTTAATCATAATATATACATCGTTGTAATATGTACATAAGTAGAACCAATGGCTTAGGTATAATAAGGCCGAAGATGAGCTATGTTCCATGGCCTGTTGGTTTCCTCCTCTGATGTACGTGAGTCCTTATGCTCTCGAATATCGATCAGATAGCATGACCCATTGTGCAGATTCTTGCTGACCACGAAAGGCCCCTCCCAAGGTGGGGATAACTTATGCATATCAGTCTGATCTTGGATAAGCCGAAGCACCAAATCTCCTTCCTGGAAGGTTCTGGTTTTGACTCGGCGACTGTGATAACGACGAAGATCCTGTTGGTAAATCGCCGATTGGGTGGCTGCTATGTCACGCTCTTCATCCAACCGGTCCAAAGCATCTTGCCGTGCTATTTCATTGTCCGCTTCAATATAAGCCGTCACATGAGGTGAATCATGACGGATATCACTGGGGAGAACCGCCTCCGCTCCATAAACCATGAAGAACGGTGTGTATCCTGTTGACCTGTTGGGTGTTGTATTGATGCTCCATAACACAGATGGTAATTCTTCTACCCAACAACCCGGCGTTCTCTGCAAAGGAACCATGAGCCGGGGCTTGATGCCTCTCAAGATCTCTTGATTAGCTCTTTCTGCTTGACCATTGGACTGTGGGTGTGCCACTGATGAAACATTGAGCCAGATGTGCTCTCGTTCGCAGAACTCCTTCATGGCACCTTTGGACAAATTGGTACCATTATCTGTGATGATACTGTGTGGAAATCCAAACCGGAAAATCACTTTTTTAATGAACTGAACCGCCATGGCCGCATCACACTTGCTAACAGGTTCTGCCTCCACCCACTTTGTAAACTTGTCAACCGCCACCAGGAGGTGGGTCTTCTTATCTTTGGACCTTTTGAAAGGCCCAACCATATCCAGCCCCCGAGTCGCAAACGGACAAGTAATTGGAATCATTCTCAATTCTTGAGCTGGTACATGAGCACGTCTTGAGAACTTTTGGCAACCATCACATCGTCTGACCAGATCCTCTGCATCAGCATGAGCAGTTAACCAATAGAAACCATGGCGAAACGCTTTAGCCACCAGAGATTTTGAACCGGCAACCACAGTCTCCTGCGTGGATCTCACGCAAAATTTCACGGCCTTCTTTAGGAGACACACAGCATTGAAATGCTCCTGACACACTGCAATGATGCAACTCGCCGTTGATAATAGTCATGGACTTGGATCGCCGGATTATCTGTCTGGCCAGAGTCTCATCCTCTGGTAACTCGCCCCGGTTCTTGTACGCCAGGTAGGGAAGCATCCAATCCGGAATAACATGAAGAGCTGCCACCAATTGAGCTTCCGGATCAGGAATAGCCAAATCCGCTTCACCAGGGATCTTGACCGACGGGTTGTGCAACACATCCAGAAACACATTGGGCGGAACCGGTTTGCGCTGAGAGCCCAGCCGGCTTAAAGCGTCTGTCGCTTCATTTTTCTGCCGGTCCACGTGGTCCACCTGATAGCCTTTGAAATGACCTGCAACAATATCCACCTCACGACGATATGCTGCCATGAGTGGATCCTTGGAGTCCCAAGTGCCAAACACTTGCTGAGCCACGAGGTCCGAGTCACCGAAGCACTTAACTCGACCTATATTCATCTCCTTAGCCATCCGGAGACCATGGAGCAAGGCTTCATACTCAGCTGCATTGTTAGTACAAGGGAACATTAAGCGGAGAACATAACAAAACTTATCACCTCGTGGGGAAGTTAATATGACTCCAGCCCCCGAACCTTCCAATTGCCCGGATCCGTCAAAATGGATGGTCCAATATGTGTGATCCGGCTTTTCTTCAGGTGCTTGCATTTCCGTCCAATCATTGATAAAATCAACCAGTGCTTGAGACTTAATCGCCATCCGAGGCACATACTTCAAATCGTGCGGCCCAAGCTCTATAGCCCACTTGGAAATCCAGCCAGTTGCTTCCCGGTTCTGGATGATATCCCCCAAAGGAGCAGAACTGACTACCGTAATTGGATGCCCTTGGAAGTATCGTTTAAGCTTCCGGCTTGCCATAAAAACTCCATACACCAGCTTCTGCCAATGCGGATACCTTTGCTTGGACTCAATGAGCACCTCACTGATATAATAGACTGGACGTTGAACCGGTTGCTCCTTACCTACCTCCTTTCGCTCCACCACAATAGCCACACTGACCGCCCGAGCATTAGCAGCAACATATAGCAGTAACAGCTCCTTGTCAATGGGAGTGGCGAGCACAGGCGGATTGGCCAATTGCCGCTTTAAATCCTCAAATGCTTCATCAGCAACAGAACTCCAGACAAACTGATCCGTCTTCTTCAACATCTGATACAAAGGGATTGCCTTCTCACCAAGACGACTGATAAACCGGCTTAAGGCGGCAATCCGGCCTGCCAGGCGTTGAACATCATTGATACACTTCGGTTTAGCCAAGGAGGTGATGACTGTGATCTTCTCCGGATTAGCCTCAATTCCCCTATTGGACACCAGGAAGCCTAATAACTTGCCCGCCGGTACACCAAAGACGCATTTGTCCGGATTAAGCATCATCTTGTATGTCCTCAGGTTATCAAAGGTTTCCTTTAAATCACCAATCAGAGTCTCCTTCTCCCTGGATTTAACCACGATATCATCCACGTAGGCGTGTACATTACGGCCAATCTGTTTGTGTAGACAATTTTGCACACAACGTTGATAAGTTGCCTGGGCACTCTTGAGCCCAAAGGGCATAGACACATAGAAGAAGGCTCCAAAGGGAGTTATGAATGCCGTTTTCTCCTGGTCCTTAACTGCCATTTTGATCTGATGATAGCCAGAATATGCATCCAAAAAACTTAAACGCTCACAACCCGCCGTAGCATCAATAATTTGATCAATACGGTGGAGGGCAAAAGGATCTGCTGGACAAGCTTTATTAAGATCTGTGTAATCCACACACATGCGCCAGGTACCGTTTTTCTTAAGGACCAGCACCGGATTGGCAAGCCACTCAGGGTGAAAAACTTCAACAATAAAACCAGCTGCTAAGAGCCTGGCTACCTCTTCTCCAATTGCCTTGCGTCTTTCTTCGTTAAACCGGCGGAGGAACTATTTCACCGGTTTGTATTTAGGATCCACATTAAGGGTGTGCTCAGCGAGTTGCCTCGGTACACCTGGCATGTCAGAGGGCTTCCATGCAAAAATGTCCCGGTTCTCACGGATGAACTCGATGAGCGCGCTTTCCTATTTCGGATCCAAATTAGCACTGATGTTGAACTGCTTGGACGAATCGCCAGGTACAAAGTCAACAAGCTTAGTTTCTGCTGCCGATTTGAACTTCAGGGCCGGATCATGCTCCGTAGTTGGCTTCTTTAATGGAGTCATGTCCGCCGGATCAACATTGTCCTTATAATATTTCAGCTCCTCGGTGGTACAAACCGATTCTGCATAGGCCGCATCACCTTCCTCGCACTCCAAAGCGATTTTGCGGCTTCCGTGAACCGTTATTGTCCCCTTGTGACCCGACATCTTGAGCTGCAAATACACATAACAGGGCCGTGCCATAAACTTGGCGTAGGCCGGTCGCCCAAATAGGGCGTGATACGGACTTTGGATTTTCACCACTTCAAACATCAATGTCTCCGACCTGGAATCATGATCATCCCCAAAGGCCACTTCCAGAGCTATCTTACCAACAGGATATGCTGATCTGCCAAGTACTACACCGTGGAACACCGTATTAGACGGTTTAAGATTTTTATCTGTCAGTCCCATATGACGGAAGGTCTCATAGTACAAGATATTAATGCTGCTACCTCCATCCATGAGCACCTTGGTGAACTTATAACCTCCCACCTGAGGCGCCACCACCAGAGCCAACTGACCCGGATTATCGACCTGGGGAGGGTGATCCTCTCTGCTCCATATGATTGGCTGTTCAGACCAACGTAGATAACAGGGTATGGCCGGTTCAACAGAGTTGACCGCCCGCCTCTGAACCTTCCGGTCTCGCTTGTCCAAGCTAGTGGTGAAGAAATGGTACTGTCCACTACTCAACTGCTTTGGGTTGCTCTGGTAACCTGACTGTTGCTGCTGTTGGTTGTAACCACCTTGGTTGTTCTGACTATTTTGACCATTATGTCCGCCCAGATTACCATTAAATCCTGAACCGGAACTTCCTCCACCGTAACCCGGCCCGGATCCTGAGCCACCGCTAGATTCGTGATCATACCGGAAATTATTAGAATTCTTGAACTCCTGCATAATAAAGCAATCCTTCCAAAGGTGGTTTGCTGGCGCCTCCTTCATCCCATGTCTTGGACAGGGCTGGCTTAGCAGATAGTTTAGGCGGTCTGGGTTAGGGTTGGGTGCCCCATTACGATTTGTCGGTTTACCCCTGCGTCGCTGGCCATTGTCCTGTGCGTTAGTATTAGCCACAAAGTCCATGTTACCATCCGCTTTACGCTTGCCTCCACCACCATTGCTTGCCCAGTGATGCTGCTGACCTTTGGAGTTGCTCTTCCTCTTTCCCTTCCCTGTCTTGTCATCATCAGATTCGGGATCCTTGGTACTATCAGAATCAGCATATTTCACCAAAGCGGCCATGAGGGTCCCCATGTCAGTGCAATGATGCTTCATCCGTCCCAACTTCAGCTTCAGGGGCCCAAACCGGCAGTTGCCTTCTAGGGTTAATACTGCGGTGTCAGCGTTGATGCGATCTGATGAGTGCAACACTTGTGAAACCCGGCGCACCCAATGAGTCGTTGACTCTCCTTCCTCCTGGACGCATGCAGCTAAGTCCACTATCGACATAGGCTGTTTACATGTATCCTTGAAATTGCTGATAAACCGGGCTCGTAATTGGGCCCATGAACTGATAGAATTAGCCGGCAAGCTTTTTAACCAAGTACGGGCCGTTCCTTCAAGCATCATGGTGAAGTACTTCGCACACGCCGCGTCATCCACATCAAGCATCTCCATGGCCATCTCATAGCTCTCCACCCATGTCTCCGGAGGTTGATCCGCCATGTAATTTGGTACCTTGCGCGGGCCCTTGAAATCCTTGGGCAGGCGCACATTGCGTAAAGCGGGAATAAGGCAAGGCACCCCCAAAGAACTAGAAGTAACACCAGGTTCGATCGAGATGGTTGGACGAACCGGCGTGAGCTACCGAGCCTGAAGCTGTGTCGCTAACTCGGCCTCCCTGCGCGCTCGGGCCCGGTTCACCACTTCCTGAGCGTTATCAGCACCACCCGTCGGGTTGTTGCCACGGGGTGCTCCACGTCGTTCATTACTCGACACTGCCGGTTCATCCATATGTCTGCTATAGCTCCGGCTTGGACGGGGGGTCGAGTGGATCCGGTCGCGGCTGTACGAGTATGCTTCCTGTTGGACCAAAGCTGTCCTCAGAAGCTCCTTGACCTGTCGCGTCTCTACTGCCTGCGGCGAATCACCTTCAATTGGGATGGCCTCCAGCCGTGCAGCAGCAGCAACGAGATTGTCCATCGGGTTGGAGTAGTGACCCGGAGGTGTTAAAACAGCCTGAGGTATAACGGTGTTTTGACGAGGCGGGTCCATCTGACGAGGCTGAACCGGTGCCCCGGTCCCGGGAGCTTCCGCCCGGTCTCCCTCCAGCGGATTGCCGGTTCCTACTCCTGGAGTGTTGAAAAGGTCTCTGGCCTCAAAAACCGGAGGCAAACAGGATCGGTACTGCCTCCTCATGACTTCCTGCGACGCACTCTGGTCCAACATGAGCCTGTAGGCTTGTGCGTCTAAAGCGGCCCGCTCCATGGCCATCCTGGTGTCCTCAGCTGCCAGATCTGCCTTGGCCTGGGTGATCTGTTCCTTCACTTTTGCAATCTCGGCGTTGTGAACGCCCTGATCCGCCGGATTAGCCTCCGCCATAAGCACAGCCAATGCATCAAACAACTCTGATAGAACTTGAGCCGGTGGGCGCACAGGGCCTCCTGCCCCGGCAGCCGTCGCTGCTGCTGAACCGGAGGTTGTTGCTGCAGCGGTCGAAGAATGAAGTGCTGCTTGTGTGCCAGTCATGAATATTCCAACCCGATTGGGCAGGTCAGAGGGGTCCGGAATACTGTCGCCATCGGAACAGCCCCCAATCCGGCCATCTTGCAGCTGATAAAGAGATTCGGTTTCTCTGGTCGATGACTCGTCATCGGAACAAACGATGGTATCGCCGCGAGATTCCGATCCATCCTCATAACTTCCTCCATGGATGACTCCCACGAAGGCACGCTTCATGGCCGGTTTAACCCGGGCGGATCGCGCACGCTGAGCCGTCTCGACGAGGTTGGTGCAGATGTCCGGCTCAGAGCCCGGTTCACCGATCTTGCCAATGAAAACGTGAATGCCTCCAAAGGGGACCCGGTACCCGTACTCAATTGAGCCGGCCTCGGGGCCCTAGCCTGCGTCGTTGATGTAGAACTTGACGCGACGACTCTTAGTCATCCGGCCTACAGCGTAACCCTCGAGTCCTTCAAAGCGGCCCTCCAAGAACCGGAAACCGTCGTGCGATAGCCCCACGGTGGGCGCCAACTGTCATGGCTTTGTCACGGCAGATGTCCTAGAGAAAGGACTTAGTCATGGAGCCATCGCGACGGGTTAGCTTGAAGGGGTTAAAGCAGACACAGGGACGCAAGAGAGTTTATACTAGTTTGGCCCCTTCGATGAAGGTAAAAGCCTACATCTAGTTGTGATGGAATTGATGGGGTTTCGATGACTAGGGAGAAAACAAGCTTCGCCTATGTCTCGAGTTGTTGTCTGTTGTCCTTGAACCGCCGCCGGGTCGTCCCCTTATATACACGGGTGACTCCCGTTGGCTTATAGAGTCCCAATACCGGCTCATAGATGTGTCCGGTTTGGTCTCTACTTATTCCTAACTTACAATACAAGTTAACTACTAATGCCGGTTTATGGCTAGAGGCCTTGAACCGACCATGGGCCTTGAGCCCTCATCTGTCTTCTTGGGCTTTAACATACTTAACTACTGACGAAGTTAACCCGGCCCAGATAGGCCGGTTTACGCCCAGTAGTAATATCCCCAACACTATCAAAACGTATATTCCAACTCTGAGAGGCTTGCACCAGTCCATAAATGGATCGCTGGAGCTTGCACACTTTGTTAGCACCATTTGGATCGACAAAACCTTATGGTTGCATCATATACAACTCTTTTTTAAGATATCCATTAAACAATGCATTTTTGACATCCATTTGCCAAATTTCATAATCATAAAATGTGGCAATTGCTAACATGATTCGACAGACTTAAGCATCGCTACGGGTGAGAAGGTCTCATCGTAGTCAACTCCTTAAACTTGTCGAAAACCTTTCGCAACAAGTCGAGTGAGGGAGTCCTGAATTAGGGGGTCTCCGGACAGCCAGACTATATCCTTTGGCCGGACTGTTGGACTATGAAGATACAAGAATGAAGACTTCGTCCTGTGTTCGGATGGGACTCTCCTTGGCGTGGAAGGAAAGCTTGGCAATACGGATATGTAGATCTCCTTCCTTGTAACCGACTCTGTGTAACCCTAGCCCCCTCCGGTGTCTATATAAAACAGAGGGTTTAGTCCGTAGGACAACAACAATCATACCATAGGCTAGCTTCTAGGGTTTAGCCTCTACGATCTCGTGGTAGATCAACTCTTGTAATACTCAAATCATCAATATCAATCAAGTAGGACGTAGGGTATTACCTCCATCAAGAGGGCCCGAACCTGGGTAAACATCGTGTCCCCCACCTCTTGTTACCATCCGCCTTAGACGCACAGTTTGGGACCCCCTACCCGAGATCCGCCAGTTTTGACATCGGCATTGGTGCTTTCATTGAGAGTTCCACTGTGTCGTCACCATAAGGCTTGATGGCTCCTTCGATCATCGGTAACAATGCGGTCCAGGGTGAGGTTTTCCTCCCCGAGCAGATCTTCGCATTCGGCGGCTTCGCACTGCGGGCCAACCCGCTTGGCCATCTGGAGCAGAGAGAGCTACGCCCCTAGCCATCAGGTCAGGTTCGGAAACTTAAACTACACTGCCGACATCCGCGGAGACTTCATCTTCGACGGATTTGAGCCCTTGTCAGGTGCGCCGCACAATCACGATGAGCATGACGTAACTCTGTCGTCGGACAGTGTTCAGGAGATCACACCTGCAACTACTCCGGCCCTCAATCCTGAGCAAATTGCACCATCCGAGGATGGGGGATAGACCCTGCCATGGAGGCCGCACTCTCAGTGGCGATGGAGCCGGATACTGACTTCACCCCTTACGAGAGCCGTGTTGCCAAACCACTGGATTGGTCTCCGGCCACGGACTCCGAGCCGCCTGCGTCCATGCCTATCGAATCCGATTGGGCACCGATCATGGAGTTCACCTCCGCGGATATATTTCAGCACTCGCCTTTCAGCGACGTGCTAAATTCATTAAGGTCTCTCTCCTTGTCAGGAGAACCTCGACCGAACTATGTCCGGCTAGAATGGGATGCGGACGACGAAGAAATTTGCTGCCCACCCACCACCTACTTAGTAGCCACTGTCGACGATTTAACCGACATGCTCGACTTCGACTCCGAAGACATCGACGGTATAGACGACGATGCAGGAGACGAACAGGAACCACCGCCCACAGGGCGCTGGACCGCCACCTCATCACATGATATATACATGGTGGACACCCCCAAAGAAGGCAATGGCGACGAGACACCAGAGGATGACCCCTCCAAGAAGCAACCCAAGCGTCGACGCCAGCGGCGCCGCTCTAAGTCCCGCCATAGCAAAAGTAGTGATACTGGCACAAGAGACAATAACACTCCGGATAGTGCCGAAGACGACAACAATCCCCTCTAGCACGATTTAGAGTGGGAGGGTGAACAAGCTAGCCCTCCAGAGCGGGCAGCAGATGGAGAATCGGAGGAGGACAATTACATGCCTCTCTCCGTAGACGAGGTGAGCCTCGGCGACAAAGAATTTATCTTGCCTGAGGATCCCGTCGAGCAGGAGCGCTTCAAGCGCCGGCTTATGGCCACAACAAATAGCCTAAAGAAAAAGCAACAACAGCTTCGAGCTGATCAAGATTTGCTAGCAGACAGATCAACCGAAGTCCTTGTGGCTGAGGAATACGAACTCGAGCACCCCTCAAAAAGTTACCCAAAGTGCAGGTTGCTACCTCACCTCGAGGAGAAAGCATTAAAACCTACATCACCAGTGTACGATGCAGCTGACCGGCCACCTCGTGGCCGAGACAGAGAGGCGTTTTAGCCTGAAGTTCAGCCTGCACCCCGCTGCCACTCAAATAAAAATACCAAGGCCGAGGCAACACGCGGGACCTGCGAGACGTATTGGAAAGCAGGGAAAAACATGCAAGGTCGATATACGGGTCACGGGGACGCGCGCCAACGCGAGACGATGACCGTCACGCCGGATACACTAAAAGTAAATCCGGTCGGGCCGAATACAGCAGCCAAGACTCATATGAACTGCGTCGTGATATAGCCCGGCACAGAGCTGCCACACACCCCCTATGCTTCACAAATGAAGTTATGGATCACGAATTGTCGGAGGGTTTTAAACTTGTAAATATCGAATCATATGATGGTACAACAGATCCCGCTGTATGGATTGAGGATTTCCTCCTCCACATCCACATGGCTCGCGGTGATGATCTGCATGCCATCAAGTACCTCCCACTAAAACTCAAAGGACCAGCTCAGCATTGGCTGAATAGCTTGCCAGCAGACTCCGTCGGCAGTTGGGATGATTTGCAAGATGCATTCCTTGACAACTTCCAGGGCACTAATGTGCGACCACCGGATGCTGATGACCTGAGCCATATAACTCAGCAGCCAGGGGAATTGGCCAGGCAATTCTGGACACGGTTCATAACTAAGAAAAACCAAATTGTCGACTGTCCGGATGCAGAGGCCTTAGCGGCATTCAAGCATAACATCCGTGACGAGTGGCTCGCCCGGCAACTCGGCCAGGAGAAGCTGAAGTCTATGACAGCCCTCACGACACTCATGACCTGCTTTTACGCGGGCGAGGATAGCTGGTTGGCTCACAGCAACAACACATCAAGGAATCCGGGCACTTCGGATACTAAAGATGCCAACGGCAGACCACGTCGTAACAGACAAAAGCGCCGCAACAACGGCGATAATGCCGATGACTGCTACCTCGTGGCCTCCTCTTTTGTGTCTTGACGTAGGGTCCAAGTCTCCCGGGTCTTGTTTGTTGAGAAAATCACGTTCCCGAAGGTTTCATTCCGTTTGGACTCCGTTTGATATTCCTTTTCTTCAAAACCCTAAAACAGGCAAAAAACAGCAATTCTGGGCTGGGCCTCCGGTTAATAGGCCAGTCCCAAAAATAATATAAAAGTGGAAAAATAAAGCCCAGTAATGTCCAAAACAGTAGATAATATATCATGGAGCAATCAAAAATTATAGATACGTTGGAGACGTATCAATGACACGACAGTCAATGCCGGATTCAGAGGCTCTAGATCCGGTCAGCGGAAAAAGCCATTCAAAAGAAGTACTCTGGGCTCGTCCAGTTTGGATCGCGTACTTGATCGCTCAGTCAAATCCACGGCACCCCCGATAAGCTAGCCAATCACATCAACAGAGAATGCTGGGTGTTCAAGCAGGCCGGCAAGTTGAATGTCGAAAACAAGGACAAGGGGCTGCATAGTGATGACGAGGAGGAGCCCCGGCCGTCGAACATGGGAGGAGAGAAGAGGTTCCCCCCACAAGTGAAGACGGTGAACATGATATACGCAACCCACATTCCCAAGAGGGAACGGAAGCGTGCACTAAGGGACGTCTATGCGATAGAGCACGTCATCCCAAAATTCAACCCATGGTCCTCTTGTCTGATCACCTTCGATCGCAGGGACCACCCCACTAGTATCTGTCATGGCGGATCCGCCGCATTGGTACTAGACCCCATCATCGACGGATTTCACCTCACTCGAGTCCTTATGGACGGTGGCAGCAGCCTGAACCTGCTCTATCGGGATACAGTGCGCAAAATGGGTATAGATCCCTCGAGGATCAAACCCACCAAAACCACCTTTAAGGGCGTCATCCCAGGTGTAGAGGCCCGTTGCACGGGCTCAATCACACTGGAAGTGGTCTTCGGATCTCCGGAGAACTTCCGAAGCGAGGAGTTAATCTTCGATATCGTCCCGTTCCGCAATGGCTATCACGCACTGCTCGGGCAAACCACATTTGCAAAATTCAATGCGGTGCCGCATTACGCATACCTCAAGCTCAAGATGCCAGGACCTAGGGAGGGTCATAACAGTCAATGGAAACACAGAACGCTTGCTCCGCACGGAAGAGCACACTGCGGCCCTCGCAGCAGAAGCACAAAGCAGCCTTTTAAGGCAAACCGCCAATTCGGCGATACAGCCCCCGGACACCGTCAAGCGAGTCCGGAGTAACCTGCAACAGGATCGCCTGGCACGTTCAAAGCTCGCCTAGCAATTCGGCCCCCGTCCTAGTCCCAGTCAAGCAACGAAATTTGTGTCGCGCGTACATAATTACGCATTGAAAATACCATGGGCACAGGCGGGGGCACGATCAGGGCACGTCCTGCAATGCGGCTTAACCGCCTTAGGGGCTGCATACCTTTATCATTTTTTCTCTTTCAGGACCCTACTCTCTAGAAGCCCTTTCCGGCAGTATGATTGCCGGACACATTACAGAAAGGAACACCCAAGGAGGGAAGAAGCTAAGACGTACGAGGGAACCCCCAGGTGGTCTCTAATAAAAGACGATATACCCGCTTTTTACTACCCGTACGCAGCTTGCCCTTGGATAGGACATGTCAAACAGTCCTATTCTTTGCTTATTGCATTACTTGTACCAATACGCTTTGACGTATTATTTAAATAACAATGCATAGCATTAAGTCTATTATTGCATTACCCATCCCTTTCTTCTTATATGTTCATTTACGATAACTTGCACCCGTACATTCTGGTACGGTCAGTACGCCAGGGGCTTTCGTTTACCTCATAATACGGCGTGAGAAGTCCGAACACTTTCGATAGTGCGGCACCCCGAACTTATAGCATTAGATGCATCAGCTCCGAATCATGTCTTGGGTCAATAGTTGGGTTTGCCCGGCTCCCATGTTTTGGTACCTTACGTTCCGCTATATCGGCTAAGGTAGCACTGGAAGAAATACTGCAATCGTGTCCCATTTCTTCCGAATGAGCACCTCGGTAGAGAAATCCGAAAACTGACTTTCATGATAAGGCGAGAGCTGGTCGCTGTTCGAGAGGTCTCAAGTCCTTAAAGACTTTTTCCGCTTCGGGCAAGGAGTCGGCCTTGCCCGACTTAGGCATATATAGCGCCCCAAATTCGGCCTTCCGAATACTAGGGGCTTCACCAAAATTTAAAATTGTAGACTTCTATGGCTAAGTGAGAGTGATAAAGCCTTATAGTCCGATTGCCTGGTTCGCTGTGCTGAACACCTCCCTCGAAGGACCCAAAATTGGGATAAAGAGTGTTCAGGTTTATCCCGAACACCCCAGTACTAGCTACATGGGGGCAGAAGGCGATGACTGGCCAACTCTCAGATTTTATAAACGGCCGCACAGAAGGTAATATTTTAAATTCAAAAAGCATTGCATAGCGCAAATGAACTCGTTTCACATTATAGGATCACATGAGCATGTTCATTCAAAAATTACATCTTTAGCACATTCCTCCGCAACAAGGCGGGAACCCTTCAGAACACTGTCATAATAAATTTCGGGGCAGCGATGCTCCTTGCCCTTCGGCGTCCCCTCCTTCACCAGCTTTACGGCGTCCAGCTTCGCCCAGTGCACCTTCGCCCGGGCAAAAGCCCTGCGTGCACCCTTGATGCAGACAGACCGCTTTATGACTTCAAGCCGTGGGCAGGCATCCACAAGCCGCCTCACCAGACCAAAGTAGCTGCTAGGCAGGGGATCGCCAGGCCACATCTGGACTATAAGACCCTTCATGGCCTGTTCGACTGCCTTGTGAAGCTCGACCGGTTGCTTCAGCTGGTCGCTCAAGGGCATTGGGTGTTCGGTCCCAGTATACTGAGACCAGAACAACTTTTCCGTCGAGCTCCCCTCCTCAGCTCGGTAAAACTCCGCGGCATCTAGCACACTACGGGGGTAGATGTGCAAACGCTCCTGGAGAGCTCCGAACTTGCGTAAGTAAAAGGAAAGTTTCCTTTACATGCTTGCTTTGCATAATGAATGCCTTACCCACTGCTATCTTCTTCATCGCATCAATCTCCTGGAGGGCCTTGTGGGCTTCAGCCCTGGTGTTTTGTGCGCTTTCGAGCGCCTTCGCAAGCTCGGACTCTCGCGTCTTAGAGTCAAGCTCCAAGGACTCGTGTTTTTTGGCGAGAGCCTCGAGCTCTTGCTGCACCTCGCCTACCCGAGATTCTTGCTTTTCCCGCTCAATGAGCTCCTTGGCCGCTTTGTCTTCGGCCTGGACAACGCCTTCTTCAGGGTTGCCACCTCGGTCGTGGCCCCTATAAAATTCATGATGATCCTATTATTTTATAACCAAATTTATTTTTAAAATATAGACAAGGTATTTCTTACCTTTGCTCTCCTCGAGCTGCCTCTTGGTAAGGCCGAGCTCGTCCTCGGACCGCTCAAGGTCCTGCTTCAGTGCAGCGACCTCCGCAGTACGTGCGGCAAGGGCCAGCAGTGAAGCCTGCATATGCACATAGACATATTCTGATTAGACTCCTGAGTCATTATTTGATCCTCTATTCAGCCTTTCTTCGCGAACGCCAAACAGAGCATCAGGGGCTACTGTCTATGCGGTAGTATTTTTCCTATATTTTGATTGCTTACCTCAAAGCCTATTAGGAGGATGGCACAAGCTTTGGTTAGTCCGTTTTTGGCAGACTGAACTTTCTCGATCACCGCACTCATGATAGTGCGGTGCTCTTCATCGATGGAAGCGCCACGAAGCGCTTCCAGCAAGTTGTCCAGTGCCTGTGGATGGACAGAGGCCACCGACACGGGCGGCTTTCCCCTCTTAATGGGGGGTCGCCTGTCGAAGTCCGGAACCACCGAAGGTTCTGGCGCAGTGTTCGGCTGGGGGCCGAACTTGGAGCCCGTGGGAGTCTTGCTCCCTTTGCGCCCAGGGTCCGGAAGGTCACCTCGAGGCGCCCCCAGGACTACCTTCCCTTGGCTCGGTGCCTTTTGAGACAACACCTCGACGTTGTCCATAGGGCAAGGGGTGGAGGCGGTCGGAAGTGAATCGCTATTCATATCCGACGAGTCTAAAGAACCGTCCGACGAAGATACATCGATACAGGCTCGGGACAGACTGCATAATCATATTCGGCATAAGGAGAAGCAGTGCAATAAAACATAACATGAATTACTATGGTATCCGGATATTTACGACTTCGCCAGGGGCTTGTCCCTGGGTAACCACTCGTCGTCGCTATGGGCGGCCGTCGTGGAGCAGTCCGGAAGGAGGGTCCTACCCTTCTTGGAACCTTCGGCCTCCCCGGTTGGGGCGGCCTTCCTTTTCTTGTGTCCCCCGGCTGGGGGGAGAACTTTTCTCTTCCTCCTCCTTGTTTTCGTGGGAGGAGGGCGCGTCGGAGTTATAGGACGATCAGTCCGATATAACCTTGCGCCGGAGACCCTTTCGGGTCCCCGCGGCCTTCTTCTTGGCCTTCTTCGCCGGCACCTCATAAGGCACCGGAACCAACATCTCCGTTAGGAGAGCATTTGCAGGATCTTCAGGCAGGGGGGCTAGGCAATCGATCTGCTCCGCTGTCTCTACCCAGTCCTGTTAATAGCATGGAAGCTTAGATCCCGCACATGATTAAATTGGGGCAAATAAATATCCTGCGAGATATCAAAACTTACCGGATTGCCATGGTGCTTTGCACTGAGTCCGCGGTCCTCGGTAAGGGGAGGAGGTACCTCGGCGCCCTTGAACAACACCTTCCAGACATCCTTGTGCATCGTGTCGAAGAGCTCTCGCAGCGTCTGGTGCTTGGCCGGGTCGAACTCCCACAAATTGAATACCAGTCGTTGACACGGGAGAATCCGATGGAAGAGCATGACCTGGACCATGTTGACGAGCTTGATTTTCTTGCTCATCATGTTCTTGATGCAGGTCTGGAGTCCGGTCAGCTCTACCGGGGAACCCCACGACAGGCCCTTCTCTTTCCAGGAGGTGAGCCGCGTGGGGATTCCGGATCAAAATTTGGGGCCGCCACCCTGTTGGTGTCGCGCGGCTCGGTGATGTAGAACCACCCCGATTGCCACCCCTTTATGGTCTCCACATAGGAGCCTTCGAGCCAGGTGACGTTAGGCATTTTGCCCACCATGGCGCCTCCGCACTCCGCTTCCTGGCCGACCACCACCTTCGGTTTAACATTGAAGGTCTTCAGCAACAGGCCGAAGTGGGGCCTGATGCGGAGGAAGGCCTCGCACACGATGATAAACGTCGAGATGATGAGGATGAAATTGGGGGCCAGATCATGAAAATCCAGCCCGTAGTAGAACATGAGCCCGCAGACAAACGAGTGAACGGGAAATCCTAGTCCGCGGACAAAGTGGGTAAGGAAAACTACCCTCTCATGGGGTGCGGGCGTAGGGATGATCTGCCCCGCATCTGGCAGCCGGTGTGCGATGTCCGCGGCCAGATATCCAGCTTCCCGTAGCTTTGTGATGTTCTCCTCCGTGACGGAGGAGACAATCCACTTCCTCCCGCCCCGGACATGCTTGGAGTGGTTCGAGGAGAAAGACGCGAACTTGGGCGTTGGAGCTCGAGTGCGCGAGAATGGATAAGCAAGGGGGAAGAAGGAGTTGGTAAAAAGGGTGAATCTTTATCCCTTTATAAGGGAGAAGAGGCGATGGGCCTCCCCGCTTACCTGGTAAAATCGCTTATTCCCCGAGCGTCGTAATTGATGGCGCGGTTGGGTTACCCATGTCTGTATTGATGAGAATCCTGTGATAAGGGGACATGATCTCTGCTTCGACAAGACGTGTCAAGAAAACCGCCTCGCGATATGTGCAGTGTTGGTTGAGAAAAACGGTTCGAATAATGGCCGGGCCGTGGTATGATGTCATGATGTCAAATGTGTCAGCAGATTAGATTTGTGGAAATATTATTCTCTCTACGATGGTATGTGGAACTTGTTTTGCAGAGTCGGACATTGTCCTTGTGTTCCAAATCTTCTATGGAGTATTCGGAGGAGGAACCCGCCTTGCAATGCCGAAGACGAATCTATGCGCCGGACTCATCGTCATTGAAGCCTGGTTCAGGGGCTACTGAGGGAGTCCTGGATTAGGGGGTCTCCGGACAGCCGGACTATATCCTTTGGCCGGACTGTTGGACTATGAAGATACAAGATTGAAGACTTCGTCCCGTGTACGGATGGGACTCTCCTTGGCGTGGAAGGCAAGCTTGGCAATACGAATATGTAGATCTCCTTCCTTGTAACCGACACTGTGTAACCCTAGCCCCCTCCGGTGTCTATATAAACCGGAGGGTTTAATCCGTAGGACAACAACAATCATACCATAGGCTAGCTTCTAGGTTTTAGCCTCTACGATCTCGTGGTAGATCAACTCTTGTAATACTCATATCATCAATATCAATCAAGCAGGACGTAGGGTATTACCTCCATCAAGAGGGCCCGAACCTGGGTAAACATCGTGTCCCCCGCCTCTTGTTACCATCCGCCTTAGACGCATAGTTCAGGACCCCCTACCCGAGATCCGCCGGTTTTGACACCGACATCGAGCTTTGTAGACAGTAATATTACCATCAGCGTCAGTCTTCTTCTTGAAGATCCATTTATTCTCTATGGCTTGCCGATCATCGGGCAAGTCAACCAAAGTCCACACTTTGTTCTCATACATGGATCCCATCTCAGATTTCATGGCCTCAAGCCATTTTGCGGAATCTGGGCTCATCATCGCTTCCTCATAATTCGTAGGTTCGTCATGGTCAAGTAACATGACCTCCAGAACAGGATTACCGTACCACTCTGGTGCGGATCGTACTCTAGTTGACCTACGAGGTTCCATAGTAACTTGATTAGAAGTTTCATGATCATCATCATTAGCTTCCTCACTTACTAGTGTAGGAATCACTGGAACTGAATTCTATGATGAGCTACTTTCCAATAAGGGAGCAGGTACAATTACCTCATCAAGTTCTACTTTCCTCCCACTCACTTCTTTCGAGAGAAACTCCTTCTCTAGAAATGATCCATTCTTAGCAACGAATATCTTGCCTTCGGATCTATGATAGAAGGTGTACCCAACAGTCTCCTTTGGGTATCCTATGAAGACACATTTCTCCGATTTGGGTTCGAGCTTATCAGGTTGAAGCTTTTTCACATAAGCATCGTAGCCCCAAACTTTACGAAACGACAACTTGGGTTTCTTGCCAAACCACAGTTCATAAGGTGTCGTCTCAACGGATTTCGGTGCCCTATTTAACGTGAATGCAGACGTCTCTAAAGCATAACCCCAAAACGATAGCGGTAATCAGTAAGAGACATCATAGATCGCACCATATCTAATAAAGTGCGGTTACGACGTTCGGACACACCATTACGCTGTGGTGTTCCAGGTGGCGTGAGTTGCGAAACTATTCCGCATTGTTTCAAATGAAGACCAAACTCGTAACTCAAATATTCACCTCCACGATCAGATCATAGAAACTTAATTTTCTTGTTACGATGATTTTCCACTTCACTCTGAAATTCTTTGAACTTTTCAAATGTTTCAGACTTATGTTTCAACAAGTAGATATACCCATATCTTCTTAAATCATCAGTGAAGGTCAGAAAATAACGATACCCGCCACAAGCATTGCTACCTCTTGAGCACTGCGTTGGTTTTCCCTTGAAGAGGAAAGGGTGATGCAGCAAAGTAGCGTAAGTATTTCCCTCAGTTTTTGAGAACCAAGGTATCAATCCAGTAGGAGGCCACACGCAAGTCCCTCGTACCTACACAAACAAATCAGAATCTCGCAACCAACGTGATAAAGGGGTTGTCAAGCCCTTCACGGTCACTTACGAGAGTGAGATTTGATAGAGATAATAATGATAATATAAATATTTTTGGTATTTTTATGATATAGATTGAAAGTAAAGATTGCAAACTAAAATAGATTGGAAACTTCTATGATGGAAAATAGACCCGGGGGCCATAGGTTTCACTAGTGGCTTCTCTCAAGATGGCATAAGTATTACGATGGGTGAACAAATTACTGTCGAGCAATTGATAGAAAAGCGAATAATTATAAGAATATCTAGGCATGATCATGTATATAGGCATCACGTCTGTGACAAGTAGACCGACTCCTGCCTGCATCTACTACTATTACTCCACACATCGACCGTTATCCAGCATGCATCTAGAGTATTAAGTTCATAAGAACAGAGTAACGCATTAGGTAAGATGACACGATGTAGAGGGATAAACTCAAGCAATATGATATAAACCCCGTCTTTTTATCCTTGATGGCAACAATACAATACGTGTCGTTTCCCTTTCTGTCACTAGGATCAAGCACCGCAAGATTGAACCCAAAGCTAAGCACTTCTCCCATTGCAAGAAAGATCAATCTAGTAGGCCAAACCAAACTGATAATTCGAAGAGACTTGCAAAGATAACCAATCATGCATAAAAGATTTCAGAGAAGAATCAAATTTTGTTCATAGATAGACTTGATCATAAACCCACAATTCATTGGATCTCGACAAACACACCGCAAAAAGAGTTACATCAAATAGATCTCCAAGAAGATCGAGGAGAACTTTGTATTGAGATTCAAAGAGAGAGAGAAGAAGCCATCTAGCTAATAACTATGGACCCGAAGGTCTGAAGTAAACTACTCACACATCACCGGAGAGGGCACGGAGTTCATGTAGAGGCCCTCCGTGATCGTTGCCCCCTCCGGCGGAGCTCCGGCAAAGGCCCCAAGATGGGATCTCTGGGGTACAGAAGATTGCGGCGGTGGAAATAGGGATTTGTGGTGCTCCTCGGTGTTTTCAGGGTATACGGGTATATATATAGGAGGAAGAAGTAGGTCGGTTGATCCACGAGGGGGGAGGACGCGCCCAGGGGGGTAGGTGCGCCCCCCTGCCTTGTGGACTCCTCGTTCGTTTCTTGACGTCCACTCCAAGTTCTCTGGATCACGTTTATTCCAAAAATCATGTTCTCGAAGGTTTCATTCCGTTTGATATTCCTTTTTTGTGAAACACCGAAATAGGCAAAAAAAACTGCAATTTGCACTGGGCCTGGGGTTAATAGGTTAGTCCCAAAAATAATATAAAAGTGTAAAATAAAGCCCATTAACATCCAAAACAGATAATATAATATCATGGAACAATAAAAAATTATAGATACGTTGGAGACGCATCAAGCATCCCCAAGCTTAATTCCTGCTCGTCCTCGAGTAGGTAAATGATAAAAAACAGAATTTAGATGTGGAATGCTACCTAGCATAATTCTCAATGTAATTCTCTTTATTGTGGCATGAATATTCAGATCCGAAATATTCAAGACAAAAGTCTAATATTGACATAAAAATAATAATACTTCAAGCATACTAACTAAGCAATTATGTCTTCTCAAAATAACATGGCAAAAGAATGTTCATCCCTACAAAATCATATAGTTTGGTCATGCTCCATTTTCGTCACACAAGAATGCTCTCATCGTGCACAACCAACATTACAAGCCAAGCAATTGTTTCACACTTTGGTAATCACAATTTTTTTCAACTTTCACGCAATACATGAGCGCGAGCCTTGGATATAACACTATGGGTGGAATAGAATATGATGATGGGGGTTATGTGGATAAGACATAAAAGGAGAAAGTCTCACATCGACGCGGCTAATCAATGGGCTAGGGAGATGCCCATCAATTGATGTCAATGCAAGGAGTATGGATTGTCATGCAACGGATGCACTAGAGCTATAAATGTATGAAAGCTCAACAAAAGAAACTAAGTGGGTGTGCATCCAACTTGCTTGCTCACGTAGACCTAGGGAATTTGAGGAAGCCCATTGTTGGAATATACAAGCCAAGTTCTATAATGAAAATTCCCACTAGTATATGAAAGTGGCAAAACAAGAGACTCTCTATCATAAAGATCATGGTGCTACTTTGAAGCACAAGTGTGGAAAAAAAGGATAGTAGCATTGCCCCTTTTTTGGGGGCCTTCCTTTTTTTATTTGGCCTTTTTTGGGACAATGCTCTATTAATGATGATCATCACACTTCGATTTATTTACAACTCAATGATTACAACTCGATACTAGAACAAAGTATGACTCTATATGAATGCCTCCAGCGGTGTACTGGGAAGGGCAATGAATCAAGAGTGACATGTATGAAAAATTATGAACAGTGGCTTTACCACAAATACGATGTAAACTACATGATCATGCAAGGCAATATGACAATGATGATGTGCGTCATGATAAATGGAACGGTGGAAAGTTGTATGGCAATATATCTCGGAATGGCTATGGAAATGCCATAATAGGTAGGTATGGTGGCTGTTTTGAGGAAGATATAAGGAGGTTTATGTGTGACAGAGCGTATCATATCATGGGGTTTGGATGCACCGGTGAAGTTTGCACCAACTCTCAAGGTGAGAAAGGGCAATGCACGATACCGAAGAGGCTAGCAATGATGGAAGGATGAGAAAGACCATCGCTCGTCCCCGACCGCCACTCATAAGGAAGACAATCAAATAACACCCCATGTTTCAAATTTATTACACAACGGTCACCATACGTGCATGCTACGGGACTAGCAAACTTCAACGCAAGTATTTCTCAAATTCACAACTACTCAACTATCACACTCTAATATTACCACCTTTATATCTCAAAACAATTATCAAGTATCAAACTTCTCCTAGTACTCAATGCACTTTTTATGAAAGTTTTTATTATACCGATCTTGGATGCCTATCATATTAGGACTAAATTCAAAACCAAAGCAAATTACCATGCTGTTCTAAGGGACTCTCAATATAATAAGTGAAGCATGAGAGATCAATAATTTCTATAAAATAAAACCACCACCGTGCTCTAAAAGATATAAGCGAAGCACTAGAGCAAAGTTATCTAGCTCAAAAGATATAAGTGAAGCACATAGAGTATTCTAATAAATTCTGATTCATGTGTGTCTCTCCCAAAAGGTGTGTACAGCAAGGATGATTGTGGTAAACTAAAAAGAAAGACTCAAATCATACAAGACGCTCCAAGCAAAACACATATCATGTGGTGAATAAAAATATAGCTCCAAGTAAAGTTACCAATAGACGAAGTCGAAAGAGGGGATGCCTTCCGGGGCATTGCTACCTCTTGAGCACAGTGTTGGTTTTCCCTTGAAGAGGAAACGGTGATGCAGCAAAGTAGTGTAAGTATTTCCCTCAGTTTTTGAGAACCAAGGTATCAATCCAGTAGGAGGCTACGCGCTAGTCCCTCGCACCTGCACAAAACAAATAAATCATCGCAACCAACACGATAAGGGGTTGTTAATCCTACACGGTCACTTACGAGAGTGGGATCTGATAGATATGATAAGATAATATTTTTGGTATTTTTATGATTAAGATGCAAAGTAAAATAAAAGGCAATGAAAATAACTAAGTGTTGGAAGATTAATATGATGGAAGATAGACGCGGGGGCCATAGGTTTCGCTAGTGCTTCTCTCAAGAGCATAAGTATTTTACGGTGGGTGAATGAATTACTGTTGAGCAATTGACATAATTGAGCATAGTTATGAGATTATCTAGGTATGATCATGTATATAGGCACCACGTATGAGACAAGTATACCGACTGCTGCCTGCATCTACTACTATTACTCCACACATTGACCGCTATCCAGCATGCATCTAGAGTATTGAGTTCATAAGAACAGAGTAACGCCTTAAGCAAGATGACATGATGTAGAGGGATAAACTCATGCAATATGATAAAAAAACCATCTTGTTATCCTTGATGGCAACAATACAATACGTGCCTTGCTGCCCCTACTGTCACTGGGAAAGGACACCGTAACATTGAACCCAAAGCTAAGCACTTCTTCCATTGCAAGAAAGATCAATCTAGTAGGCCAAACCAAACTGATAATTCGAAGAGACTTGCAAAGATAACCAATCATACATAAAAGAATTCAGAGAAGATTCAAATATTGTTCATAGATAAACTTGATCATAAACCCACAATTCATCGGTCTCAACAAACACACCGCAAAAGAAGATTACATCGAATAGATCTCCACAAGAGAGGGGTAGAACTTTGTATTTAGATCCAAAAAGAGAGAAGAAGCCATCTAGCTAATAACTATGGACCCATAGGTCTGAGGTAAACTACTCACACTTCATCAGAAGGGCTATGGTGTTGATGTAGAAGCCCTCCGTGATCGATGCCCCCTCCGGCGGAGCTCCGGAATAGGCCCCAAGATGGGATCTCGTGGATACAGAAAGTTACGGCGGTGGAATTAGGGTTTTGGCTCCGTATCTGATCATTTGCGGGTACGTAGGTATATATAGGAGGAAGAAGTACGTCGGTGGAGCAACATGGGGCCCACGAGGGTGGAGGGCGTGCCTGGGGGGTAGGCGCTGAAGGAAATATGCCCTAGAGGCAATAATAAAGTTATTATTTATTTCCTTATATCATGATAAATGTTTATTATTCATGCTAGAATTGTATTAACCGGAAACATAATACATTTGTGAATACATAGACAAACAGAGTGTCACTAGTATGCCTCTACTTGACTAGCTCGTTGATCAAAGATGGTTATGTTTCCTAACCATAGACATGAGTTGTCATTTGATTAATGGGATCACATCATTAGGAGAATGATGTGATTGACTTGACCCATCCCGTTAGCATAGAACTTGATCGTTTAGTTTGTTGCTATTGCTTTCTTCATGACTTATACATGTTCCTATGACTATGAGATTATGCATCTCCCGTTTACCGGAGGAACACTTTGTGTGCCACCAAATGTCACAACGTAACTGGGTGATTATAAAGGTGCTCTACATGTGTCTCCGAAGGTACTTGTTGGGTTGGCGTATTTCGAGATTAGGATTTGTCACTCCGATTGTCGGAGAGGTATCTCTGGGCCCTCTCGGTAATGCACATCACTTAAGCCTTGCAAGCATTGCAACTAATGAGTTAGTTGCAGGATGATGTATTACGAAACGAGTAAACAGAATTGTCGGTAATAAGATTGAACTAGGTATTGAGATACCGACGATCGAATCTCGGGCAAGTAACATACCGATGACAAAGGGAACAACATATGTTGTTATGTGGTCTGACCGATAAAGATCTTCGTAGAATATGTGGGAGCCAATATGAGCATCCAGGTTCTGCTATTGGTTATTGACCGGAGATGTGTCTCGGTCATGTCTACATTGTTCTTGAACCCGTAGGGTCCGCACGCTTAAGGTTTCAATGACAGTTATATTATGAGTTTATGAGTTTTGATGTACCGAAGGAGTTCGGAGTCCCGGATGAGATCGGGGACATGACGAGGCAAAATGGTCGAGACGAAAAGATCGATATATTGGACGACTATATTCGGACATCGGAAAGGTTCCGAGTGATTCGGGTATTTTTTTGAGTACCGGAGAGTTATGGGAATACGTATTGGGCCTTATTGGGCCATACAGGAAAGAAGGAAAAGGGCCTCAAGGGTGGCCGCACCCCTCCCCTTGGTCTGGTCCGAATTGGACTAGGGAAGGGGGGCGCCCCCTTCCTTCCTTCTCCTTTTCCCTTCCTCTTTTCCTATTCCATATGGGGGTGGAATCCTACTAGGACTAGGGATTCCTAGTAGGACTCCACACTTGGCGCGCCCCCTCCTAGGGCCGGCCTCCTCCTCCCTTGCTCCTTTATATACGGGTGCAGGGGGGCACCCCAAAGACACAACAATTGATCCTTGAGATCTATTGGCCGTGTGCGGTGCCCTCCTCCACCATAATCCTCGATAATATTGTAGCGGTGCTTAGGCGAAGCCCTGCGACGGTAGAACATCAAGATCGTCACCACGCCGTCGTGCTGACGGAACTCTTCCCCGACATTCCGCTGGATCGGAGTCCGGGGATCGTCATCGAGCTGAACGTGTGCTAGAACTCGGAGGTGCCGTAGTTTCCGTGCTTGATTGGTCGGGCCGTGAAGACGTACGACTACATCAACTACGTTGTGCTAACGCTTCCGCTTCCGGTCTATGAGGGTATGTAGACAACACTCTCCCCTCTTGTTGCTATGCATCACCATGATCTTGCGTGTGCGTAGGAAATTTTTGGAAATTACTACGTTCCCCAACAGTGGCATCCGAGCCTAGGTTTTATGCGTACATGTCATATGCACGAGTAGAACACAAGTGAGTTGTGAGCGATATAAGTCATACTGCTTACCAGCATGTCATACTTTGGTTTGGTGGTATTGTTGGATGAAGCGGCCCGGATCGACATTACGCGTACGCTTATGCGAGACTGGTTTTACCGCCGTGCTATGCACACAGGTGACTAGCGGGTGTTAGTTTCTCCAACTTTAGTTGAACCGAGTGTGGCTACGCCCGTTCCTTGAGAAGGTTAAAACAACACTAACTTGACAAACTATCGTTGTGGTTTTGATGCGTAGGTAAGAATGGTTCTTGCTAAGCCCGTAGCAGCCACGTAAAACTTGCAACAACGAAGTAGAGGACATCTAACTTGTTTTGCAGGGCATGTTGTGATGTGATATGGTCAAGACATGATGCTAAATTTTATTGTATGAGATGATCATGTTTTGTAACCGAGTTATCGGCAACTGGCAGGAGCCATATGGTTGTCGCTTTATTGTATGCAATGCAATCGCGCCGTAATGCATTACTTTATCACTAAGCGGTAGCAATAGTTGTGGAAGCATAAGATTGGCGAGACGACAACGATGCTACGATGGAGATCAAGGTGTCGCACCGGTGACGATGGTGATCATGACGGTACTTCGGAGATGGAGATCACAAGTACAAGATGATGATGGCCATATCATATCACTTATATTGATTGCATGTGATGTTTATCTTTTATGCATCTTATCTTGCATTGATTGACGGTAGCATTATAAGATGATCCCTCACTAAATTATCAAAGTATAAGTGTTCTCACTGAGTATGCACCGTTGCGAAAGTTCTTCGTGCTGAGACACCACGTGATGATCGGGTGTGATAGGCTCTACGTTCAAATACAACGGGTGCAAAACAGTTGCACACGCCGAATACTCAGGTTAAACTTGATGAGCCTAGCATATAACAGATATGGCCTCGGAACACGGAGACCGAAAGGTCAAGCGTGAATCATATAGTAGATATGATCAACATAGTGATGTTCACCATTGAAACTACTCCATCTCACGTGATGATCGGACATGGTTTAGTTGATTTGGATCACGTGATCACTTAGAGGATTAGAGGGATGTCTATCTAAGTGGGAGTTCTTAAGTAATATGATTAATTGAACTTTAATTTATCATGAACTTAGTCCTGGTAGTATTAGCATATCTATGTTGTAGATCAATAGCTCATGTTTAGCTCGCCTATTTATTTTTGATATGTTCCTAGAGAAAACTAAGTTGAAAGATGTTAGTAGCAATGATGCGGATTGGATCCCTGATCTGAGGTTTATCCTCATTGCTGCACAGAAGAATTATGTCTTTGATGCACCGCTAGGTGACAAACCTATTGCAGGAGCAGATGCAGATGTTATGAACATTTGGCTAGCTCAATATGATGACTACTTGATAGTTTAGTGCACCATGCTTAAACGGCTTAGAATCGGGACTTCAAAGACGTTTTGAACGTCATGGACCATATGAGATGTTCTAGGAGTTGAAGTTAATATTTCAAGCAAATACCCGAGTTGAGAGATATGAAGTCTCCAACAAGTTCTATAGCTAAAAGATGGAGCAGAATAGCTCAAGCAGTGAGCATGTGCTCAGATTATCTGGGTACTACAATCACTTGAATCAAGTGGGAGTTAATCTTCCAGATAAAATAGTGATTGACAGAATTCTCTAGTCACCATCACCAAGTTAGTAGAACTTCATGATGAACTATGATATGCAAGGGATAACGGAAATGATTCCCACGCTCTTCGTAATGCTGAAATCGACGAAGGTAGAAATCAAGAAAAATATCAAGTGTTGATGGTAGACAATACCACTAGTTTCAAGAAAAGGGCAAAGGGAAGAAGGGGAACTTCAAGAAGAACGGCAAGCAAGTTGCTACTCAAAGTGAAGAAGCCCAAGTCTGGTCCTAAGCCTGAGACTAAGTGCTTCTACTGCAAAGTGACTGGTCACTGGAAGCGGAACTGCCCCAAGTATTTGGCGGATAAGAAGGATGGCAAAGTGAACAAAGGTATATTTGATATATAGATTATTGATGTTTATTTTACTAGTCTTCGTAGCAACCCCTCGGTATTTGATACTGGTTCAGTTGCTAAGAGTAGTAACTCGAAACGGGAGTTGCAGAATGAACATAGACTAGTTAAGGGTGAAGTGACGATGTGTGTTGGAAGTGGTTCCAAGATTGATATGATCATCATCGCACACTCCCTATACTTTTGGGATTAGTGTTGAACCTAAATAAGTGTTATTTGGTGTTTGCGTTGAGCATGAATATGATTTGATCATGTTTATTGCAATACGGTTATTCATTTCAGTAAGAGAATAAATTGTTGTTCTGTTTACATGAATAAAACCTTATATGGTTACACACCAAATGAAAATGGTTCGTTGGATCTCGATCGTAGTGGTACACATATTCATAATATTGAAACCAAAAGATGTAAAGTTAATAATGATGGTGCAACTTATTTGTGGCACTACCGTTTAGGTCATATTGGTGTAAAGCGCATAAAGAAAATCCATGCTGATGGGCTTTTGGAATCACTTGATTATGAATCAGTTGATGCTTACGAACCATGCCTCATGGGCAAGATGACTAAGACTCTGTTCTCCGGAACAATGGAGCGAGCAACAGATTTGTTGGAAATCATACATACTGATGTATGAGGTCCGATGAATATTGAGGCTCGTAGCAGGTATCATTATTTTCTGATCTTCACAAATGATTTGAGCGGATATGAGTATATCTACTTGATGAAACACAAGTCTGAAACATTTGAAAAGTTTAAAGAATTTCAGAGTGAAGTGGAGAATCATCGTAACAAAAATAAAAGTTTCTACGATATGATCGCAGAAGTAAAATATTTGAGTTAAGAGTTTGGCCTTCAGTTAAAAACAAATGTGAAATAGTTTCACTACTCACGCCACCTGGAACACCACAGCATAATGGTGTGTCCGAACGTCATAACCGTACTTTATTAGATACGGTGCGATCTATGATGTCTCTTACCGATCTACCACTATCGTTTTTGGGTTATGCATTAGAGACAGCTACATTCACGTTAAATAGGGCACCATCTAAATCCGTTGAGATGACACCGTATGAACTATGGTTTGGCAAGAAACCTAAGCTGTCGTTTCTTAAAGTTTGAGGTTGCAATGCTTATGTGAAAAAGTTTCGACCTGATAAGCTCAAACCCAAATCGGAGAAGCGCGTCTTGATAGGATACCCAAAAGAAAATGTTGGGTACACCTTCTATCACAGATCCGAAGGCAAGATATTCGTTGCTTTGAATGGATCCTTTCTAGATAAGGAGTTTCTCTCAAAAGAAGTGAGTGGGAGGAAAGTAGAACTTGATGAGGTAACTGTACCTGCTCCCTTATTGGAAAGTAGTTCATCACAGAAATCTGTTCCTGTGACTACTACACCAATTAGTGAGGAAGCTAATGATGATGATCATGTAACTTAAGATCAAGTTACTACCGAACCTCGTAGGTAAACCAGAGTGAGATCCGCACCAGAGTGGTATGGTAATCCTGTTTTGGAGGTCATGTTACTTGACCATGACGAGCCTACGAACTATGAGGAAGCGATGATGAGCCCAGATTCCGCGAAATGGCTTGAGGCCATGAAATCTGAGATGAGATCCATGTATGAGAACAAAGTATGGACTTTGATTGACTTGCCCAAAGATTGGCGAGCCATTGAGATTAAATGGATCTTCAAGAGGAAGACAGACGTTGATAGTAGTGTTACTATCTACAAAGCTAGAATTGTCGCAAAAAGTTTTCGACAAGTTCAAGGTGTTGACTATGATGAGAGTTTCTCACTCGTATCTATGCTTAAGTCTGTCCGAATCATGTTAGCAATTGTCACATTTTATGAAATCTGGCAAATGGATAAACAAAACTGCATTCCTTAATGGATTTATTAAAGAAGAGTTGTATATGATGCAACTAGAAGGTTTTGTCAATCCTAAAGGTACTAACAAAATATGCAAGCTCCAGCGATCCATCGATGGACTGGTGCAAGCATCTCGGAGTTGGAATATACGCTTTGATAAGTTGATCAAAGCATATAGTTTTATACAGACTTGTGGTGAAGCATGTATTTACAAGAAAGTGAGTGGGAGCACTACAGCATTTCTGATAAGTATATGTAAAAGACATATTGTTGATCGAAGATAATGTAGAATTATTCTGCAAAGCATAAAGGAGTGTTTGAAAGGAGTTTTTCAAAGAAAGACCTCAGTGAAGCTGCTTACATATTGAGCATCAAGATCTATAGAGATAGATCAAGACGCTTGATAAGTTTTTTCAATGAGTACATACCTTGACAAGATTTTTGAAATAGTTCAAAATGGAACAGTCAAAGAAAGAGTTCTTGCCTATGTTACAAGGTGTGAAACTAAGTAAGACTCAAAGCCCGACCACGGCAGAAGATAGAGAGAGAATGAAAGTCATTCCCTATGCCTCAGCCATAGGTTCTATAAAGTATGCTATGTTGTGTACTAGACCTATTGTATACCCTGCCCTGAGTTTGGCAAAGGAGTACAATAGTGATCTAGGAGTAGATCACTGGACATTGGTCAAAATTATCCTTAGTGGAATAAGGATATGTTTCTCGATTATGGAGGTGACAAAAGGTTCGTCGTAAAGGGTTACGTCGATGCAAGTTTTGACACTGATCCAGATGACTCTAAGTCTCAATCTGGATACATATTGGAAGTGGGAGCAATTAGCTAGAGTAGCTCCATGTAGAGCATTGTTGACATAGAGATTTGCAAAATACTTACGGATCTGAATGTGGCAGACCCGTTGACTATATTTCTCTCACAAGCAAAACATGATCACACCTCAGTACTCTTTGGGTGTTAATCACATAGCGATGTGAACTAGATTATTGACTCTAGTAAACCCTTTGGGTGTTGGTCACATGTCGATGTGAACTATGGGTATTAATCACATGGTGATGTGAACTATTGATGTTAAATCACATGGCGATGTGAACTAGATTATTGACTCTAGTGCAAGTGGGAGACTGAAGGAAATATGCCCTAGAGGCAATAATAAAGTTATTATTTATTTCCTTATATCATGATAAATATTTATTATTCATGCTAGAATTGTATTAACCGGAAACATAATACATGTGTGAATACACAGACAAACAAAGCGTCATTAGTATGCCTCTACTTGACTAGCTCGTTGATCAAAGATGGTTATGTTTCCTAACCATAGACATGAGTTGTCATTTGATTAATGGGATCACATCATTAGGAGAATGATGTGATTGATTTGACCCATCCCGTTAGCATGGCACTTGATCGTTTAGTTTGTTGCTATTGCTTTCTTCATGACTTATACATGTTCCTATGACTATGAGATTATGCATCTCCCGTTTACCGGAGGAACACTTTGTGTGCCACCAAACGTCACAACGTAACTGGGTGATTATAAAGGTGCTCTACAGTTGTCTCCGAAGGTACTTGTTGGGTTGGCGTATTTCGAGATTAGGATTTGTCACTCCGATTGTCGGAGAGGTATCTCTGGGCCCTCTCGGTAATGCACATCACTTAAGCCTTGCAAGCATTGCAACTAATGAGTTAGTTGTAGGATGATGTATTACGGAACAAGTAAAGAGACTTGCCGGTAACGAGATTGAACTAGGTATTGATATACCGATGATCGAATCTCGGGCAAGTAACATACCGATGACAAAGGGAACAACGTATGTTGTTATGCGGTCTGACCATAAAGATCTTCATAGAATATGTGGGAGCCAATATAAGCATCCAGGTTCCGCTATTGGTTATTGACCGGAGACGTGTCTCGGTCATGTCTACATTGTTCTCGAACCTGTAGGGTCCGCACGCTTAAGGTTTCGATGACAGTTATATTATGAGTTTATGAGTTTTGATGTACCGAAGGAGTTCGGAGTCCCGGATGAGATCGGGGACATGACGAGGCGAAATGGTCGAGACGTAAAGATTGATGTATTGGACGACTATATTCGGACATCGGAAAGGTTCCGAGTGATTCGGGTATTTTTCGGAGCACCGAAGAGTTATGGGAATACGTATTGGGCCTTATTGGGCCATACGGGAAAGAAGGAAAAGGGCCTCAAGGGTTGCCGCACCCCTCCCCTTGGTCTGGTCCGAATTGGACTAGGGAAGGGGGGCGCCCCCTTCCTTCCTTCTCCTTTTCCCTTCCTCTTTTCCTATTCCATATGGGAGGTGGAATCCTACTAGGACTAGGGAGTCCTAGTAGGACTCCACACTTGGCGCGCCCCCTCCAAGAGCCGGCCTCCTCCTCCCTTGCTCCTTTATATACGGGTGCAGGGGGCACCCCAAAGACACAACAATTGATCCTTGAGATCTATTGGCCGTGTGCGGTGCCCTCCTCCACCATAATCCTCGATAATATTGAAGCGGTGCTTAGGCGAAGCCCTGCGACGGTAGAACATCAAGATCGTCACCAAGCCGTCGTGCTGGCGGAACTCTTCCCCGACATTCTGCTGGATCGGAGTCCAGGGATCGTCATCGAGCTGAACGTGTGCTAGAACTCGGAGGTGTCGTATTTTGGTGCTTGATCGGTCGGGCCGTGAGGACGTACGACTACATCAACCGCGTTGTGCTAACGCTTCCACTTCCAGTCTACGAGGGTATGTAGACAACACTCTCCCCTCTCGTTGCTATGCATCACCATGATCTTGCGTGTGCGTAGGAAATTTTTTGAAATTACTACGTTCCCCAACAGGCGCGCCCCCCTACCTCGTGGCCTCCCTGTTGGTTGCTTGACGTAGGGTCCAAGTCTCTTGGATCTTGTTCGTTCCAAAAATCACGTTCCCAAAGGTTTCATTCCGTTTGGACTCCGTTTGATATTCCTTTTCTTCGAAACCCTAAAATAGGCAAAAAAAATAGCAATTCTGGGCTGGGCCTCCGGTTAATAGGTTAGTCCCAAAAATAATATAAAAGTGTATAATAAAGCCCAATAATGTCCAAAACAATAGATAATATAGCATGGAGCAATCAAAAATTATAGATACGTTGGAGACGTATCAAGCATCTCCAAGCTTAATTCCTTCTCGTCCTCGAGTAGGTAAATGATAAAAACAGAATTTTTGATGTGGAATGCTACTAGGCATAATTTTAATGTAATTCTTCTTAATTGTGGCATGAATATTCAGATCCGAAAGATTCAAGATAAAAGTCTAATATTGACATAGAAATAATAATACTTCAAGCATACTAACTAAGCAATTATGTCTTCGCAAAATAACAAGGCCAAAGAAAGTTCATCCCTACAAAATCATATAGTTTAGTCATGCTCCATTTTTGTCGCACAAAAATGCTCTCATCATGCACAACCCCGATGAAAATCCAAGCAATTGTTTCATACTATAGTAATCTCAAACTTTATAAACCTTCACGCAATACATGAGCGTGAGCCATGGATATAGCACTATGGGTGGAACAGCGTATAATGACGGGGGTTATGTGGAGAAGACAAAAAAGGAGAAAGTCTCACATCAACGAGGCTAATCAATGGGCTATGGAGATTCTCATCGATTGATGTTAATGCAAGGAGTAGGGATTGTCATGCAACGGATGCACTAGAGCTATAAATGTATGAAAGCTCAACAAAAGAAACTAGTGGGTGTGCATCCAACTTGCCTGCTCACGAAGACCTAGGGCACTTGAGGAGGCCCATTGTTGGAATATACAAGCCAAGTTCTATAATGAAAAATTCCCACTAGTATATGAAAGTGACAAGACAAGAGATTCTCTATCATGAAGATCATGGTGCTACTTTGAAGCACAAGTGTGGAAAAAACGATAGTAGCATTGTCCCTTTTTATTTTATTTTTTTATTTTTTGGGCCTTTTTTTATTTGGACTTTCTCTTTTTTTATTGGGACAATGCTCTATTAAATGATGATCATCACACTTCTATTTATTAACAACTCAATGATTACAACTCGATACTAGAACAAGGTATGACTCTATATCAATGCCTTCGGCGGTGTACCGGGATATGCAATGAATCAAGTGTGACATGTATGAAAAATTATGAACGGTGGCTTTGCCACAAATACGATGTCAACTACATGATCATGCAAAGCAATATGACAATGATAAACAGGATGGTGGAAAGTTGCATGGCAATATATCTCGGAATGGCTATGAGAATGCCATAATAGGTAGGTATGGTGGCTGTTTTGAGGAAGATATAAGGAGGTTTATGTGTGAAAGAGCGTATCATATCACGGGTTTGGATGCACCGGCGAAGTTTGCACCAACTCTCAACGTGAGAAAGGGCAATGCACGGTACCGAAGAGGCTAGCAATGATGGAAAGGTGAGAGTGCGTATAATCCATGGACTCAACATTAGTCATAAAGAACTCACATACTTACTGCAAAAATCTACAAGTCATCAAAAACCAAGCACTACGCGCATGCTCCTAGGGGGATAGATTGGTAGGAAAAGACCATCGCTCGTCCCCGACCGCCACTCATGAGGAAGACAATCAAAGAACACCTCATGCTTCAAATTTGTTACATAACGTTTACCATACGTGCATGCTACGGGACTTGCAAACTTCAACACAAGTATTTCTCAATTTCACAACTACTCAACTAGCACAACTTTAATATCACTACCTCCATATCTCAAAACAATCATCAAGCATCAAACTTCTCTTAGTATTCAAAACACTCATAAGAAAGTTTTTACTAATCTTGAATACCTAGCATATTAGGATTATTTAAGCAAATTACCATGCTATTTAAGACTCTCAAAATAATCTAAGTGAAGCATGAGAGATCAATAGTTTCTATGAAACAAATACACCATCGTGCTCTAAAAGATATAAGTGAAGTACTAGAGCAAAACTATATAACTCAAAAGATATAAGTGAAGCACATAGGGTATTCTAATAATTTACAAATCATGTGTGTCTCTCTCAAAAGGTGTGTACAGCAAAGATGATTGTGGTAAAGTAAAAATCAAAGACTCAAATCATACAACACGCTCCAAGCAAAACACATATCATGTGGTAAATAAAAATATAGCTCCAAGTAAAGTTACCGGTAGAAGTAGACGAAAGAGGGGATGCCTTTCGGGGCATCCCCAAGCTTTGGATTTTTGGTGTCCTTAAATTATCTTGGGGGTGCCATGTGCATCCCCAAGCTTAGGCTCTTGCCACTCCTTTTTCCATAATCCATCAAATCCTTACCCAAAACTTGAAAACTTCACAATACAAAACTTAAAGTAGAAAATCTCATGAGCTCCGTTAGCGAAAGAAAACAAAAGACCACTTCAAGATACTGTAATGAACTCATTATTTATTTGTATTGGTGTTAAACCTACTGTATTCCAACTTCTCTGTGGTTTATAAACTATTTTATTAGCCATAGATTCGTCAAAATAAGCAAACAACAGACGAAAAACAGAATCTGCCAAAAACAGAACAGTCTGTAGTAATCTGTAGCTAGCGCAAGATCTGGAACCCAAACAATTCTAAAATAAATTGCTGGGCGTGAGTAATTTATCTATTAATCATCTTCAAAAATAATTAACTAAATATATCTTTCCAAATAAAAATGGCAGCAGTTCTCGTGAGCGCTAAAGTTTCTGTTTTTTACAGCAAGATTGACAAGGCTTTCCCCAAGTCTTCCCAACGGTTCTACTTGGCACAAACACTAATTAAACACAAGAAACACAACCAAAACAGAGTCTAGATAAATTATTTATTACGAAACAGGAGCAAAAACCAAGGAATAAAAATAAAATTGGGTTGCCTCCCAACAAGCGCTATCGTTTAACGCCCCTAGCTAGGCATAAAAAGCAAGGATAGATCTAGGTATTTCCATCTTTGGAAGGCAATCCATAAGTGGCTCTCATAATAGATTCATAAGGTAATTTAATTTTCTTTCTAGGAAAGTGTTCCATGACTTTCCTTAACGGAAATTGGAATCTAATATTTCCTTCCTTCATATCAATAATTGCATCAATCGTTCTAAGGAAAGGTCTACCAAGAATAATAGGACATGAAGGATTGCAATCTATGTCAAGAACGATAAAATCTACGGGCACATAATTCATATTCGAAACAATAATAACATCATTAATTCTTCCCATAGGTTTCTTAATAGTGGAATCCGCAAGGTGCAAGTTTAAAGAGCAATCATCAAAATCACGGAAACCTAACAAATCACACAAAGTCTTTGGAATCGTGGAAACACTAGCACCCAAATCATACAAAGCATAGCATTCACGATCTTTAATTTTAATTTTAGTAGTTGGTTCCCACTCATCATAAAGTTTTCTAGGGATAGAAACTTCCAACTCAATTTTTTCTTCATAAGATTGCATCAAAGCATCAATGATATGTTTAGTAAAAGCTTTATTTTGACTATAAGCATGAGGATAATTTAGCACGGATTGCAACAAGGAAATACAATCTATCAAAGATCAGCTATCATAATTAAATTCCTTGAAATCCAAAATAGTGGGTTCATTAATATTTAAAGTTTTGACTTCTTCAATCCCACTTTTATAAAATTTAGCATCAAGATCTAAAAACTCCAAATTTTTGGAACGCCTTCTAGGTAAAGGTGGATCATATTCAGTCCCATCATTATCAAGATTCATATTGCAAAACAAAGATTTAATAGGGGACAGATCAATAACTTTTAGATCTTCATATTTATTATCATGGAAACTAGAAGAACACGCTCTTATAAAGGAATCTTTCTTAGCATGCATCCTAGCGGTTCTTTCTTTGCACTCATGAATGGAAATTCTCATGGATTTGAGAGACTCATTGATATCATGCTTAGGTGGAATAGATCTAAGTTTCAAAGAATCAACAGCAAGAGAAATTCTATCAACGTTCCTAGCCAACTCATCAATCTTAAGCAATTTTTCTTCAATGAAAGCATTGAAATTCTTTTGCAAAGTAATAAATTCTTTAATATTAGATTCAAAATTAAAGGGCATCTTATTATAATTTCCATAAGAATTGTTGTAGTAATTACCATAATTACTAGAGGAATTACTAGGATAAGGCCTAGGATTAAAGTTTCCTCTATATGCGTTGTTACCAAAATTATTCCTACCAACAAAATTCACATCCATAGATTCATTATTATTCTCAATCAAAGTAGACAAAGGCATATCATTAGGATCAGAAGAAGCACTCTTATTAGCAAATAGTTTCATAAGTTCATCCATCTTTCCACTCAAAACATTAATTTCTTCTATCGCATGCACTTTTTTATTAGTAGATCTTTCAGTGTGCCATTGAGAATAATTAACCATAATATTATCTAGGAGTTTAGTAGCTTCTCCTAAAGTGATTTCCATAAAAGTTCCTCCCGCGGACGAATCTAAAAGATTTCTAGAAGCAAAATTCAATCCGGCATAAAAAATTTGTATAATCATCCACAAATTCAAACCATGTGTTGGGCAATTACGTATCATTAATTTCATCCTCTCCCAAGCTTGTGCAACATGTTCATGATCAAGTTGCTTAAAATTCATAATATCATTTCTAAGAGATATGATCTTAGCGGGAGGAAAATACTTCGAGATAAATGCATCTTTGCACTTATTCCAAGAATCAATACTATTTTTAGGAAAAGACGAAAACCAAGCTTTAGCATGATCTCCAAGCGAAAAAGGAAATAGCTTCAATTTAACAATATCATTGTCCACATCTGTCTTCTTTTGCATATCACACAAATCAATGAAGCTATTTAGATGGGTAGCGGCATCTTCACTAGGAAGGCCGCAAAACGGATCTTTCATGACAAGATTCAGCAAGGCAGCATTAATTTCACAAGATTCAGCATCGGTTAGAGGAGCAATCGGAGTGCTAATAAAATCATTGTTGTTGGTATTGGTAAAGTCACACAATTTAGTGTTATCTTGAGCCATCGTGACAAGCAAGCAATCCAACACACAAGCAAACGAGGAACGGGCAAAAAGAGGCAAATAGAGAAAGAGAGGGAGGATAGAGAGAGGGCAAATAAAACGGCAAGGGTGAAGTGGGGGAGAGGAAAACGAGAGGCAAATGGCAAATAATGTAATGCGGGAGATAAGGGTTTGTGATGGGTACTTGGTATGTTTGACTTTTGCGTAGACCTCCCCGGCAACGGCGCCAGAAATCCTTCTTGCTACCTCTTGAGCACTGCGTTGGTTTTCCCTTGAAGAGGAAAGGGTGATGCAGCAAAGTAGCGTAAGTATTTCCCTCAGTTTTTGAGAACCAAGGTATCAATCCAGTAGGAGGCTACGCACGAGTCCCTCGCACCTGCACAAAACAAATAAATCCTCGCAACCAACGCAAATAGGGGTTGTCAATCCCTATAGGGCCACTTACGAGAGTGAGCTCTGATAGATATGATAAGATAATATTTTTGGTATTTTTATGATAAAGATGCAAAGTAAAATAAAGGCAAAGTAAATAGCAAAGGAAATCATTAAGTAGTAGGAGATCAATATGATAAAGATAGACCCGGGGGCCATAGGTTTCACTAGTGGCTTCTCTCGAGAGCATAAGTATTCTACGGTGGGTGAACAAATTACTGTTGAGCAATTGACAGAATTGAGCATAGTTATGAGAATATCTAGGTATGATCATGTATATAGGCATCACGTCCGAGACAAGTAGACCAACTCCTGCCTACATCTACTACTATTACTGCACACATCGACCGCTATCTAGCATGCATCTAGAGTATTAATTTCATAAGAACAGAGTAACGCCTTAAGCAAGATGACATGATGTAGAGGGATAAATTCATGCAATATGATAAAAAAAACATCTTGTTATCCTCGATGTCAACAATACAATACGTGCCTTGCTGCCCCTACTGTCACAGGGAAAGGACACCGTAACATTGAACCCAAAGCTAAGCACTTCTCCCATTGCAGGAAAGATCAATCTAGTAGGCCAAATCAAACTTATAATTCGAAGAGACTTGCAAATATAACCAATCATACATAAAAGAATTCAGAGAAGATTCAAATATTGTTCATAGATAAACTTGATCATAAACCCACAATTCATCGGTCTCAACAAACACACCGCAAAAGAAGATTACATTGAATAGATCTCCACAAGAGAGGGGGAGAACTTTGTATTGAGATCCAAAAAGAGAGAAGAAGCCATCTAGCTAATAACTATGGACCCGTAGGTCTGAGGCAAACTACTCACACTTCATCGGAAGGGCTATGGTGTTGATGTAGAAGCCCTCCGTGATTGATGCCCCCACCGGCGGAGCTCCGGAACAGGCCCCAAGATGGGATCTCGTGGATACAGAAAGTTACGGCGGTGGAATTAGGGTTTTGGCTCCGTATCTGATCGTTTGGGGGTACGTAGTATATATAGGAGGAAGAAGTACATCGGTGGAGCAACAGGGGTCCCACGAGGGTGGAGGCGTGCCTAGGGGAGGGGGGTAGGCGCGCCCCCCTACCTCGTGGCCTCCGTGCTGGTTGCTTGACATAGGGTCCAAGTCTCCTGGATCTTGTTCGTTCCAAAAATCACATTCCCGAAGGTTTCATTCCGTTTGGACTCCGTTTGATATTCCTTTTCTTCGAAACCCTATAATAGGCAAAAAAAACAGCAATTCTGGGCTGGGCCTCCGGTTAATAGGTTAGTCCCAAAAGTAATATAAAAGTGTATAATAAAGCCCAATAATGTTCAAAACAGTAGATAATATAGCATGGAGCAATCAAAAATTATAGATACGTTGGAGACGTAAGCTTAGGCTTGTGGTTGTCCTTGGATTTTACCTTGGGGTGCCTTCGGCATTCCCAAGCTTAGGCTCTTGCCTCTCCTTGTTCCATAATCCATCAAATCTTTACCCAAAACTTGAAAACTTCACAACACAGAACTTAAAAGAAAATCTCGTGAGCTCCGTTAGTAAAAGAAAACAAACCACCACTTCAAGGTACTGTAATGAACTCATTCTTTATTTATATTAGTGTTAAACCTACTGTATTCCAACTTTTCTATGCTTCATAATCTCTATTACTAGCCATAGATTCATCAAAATAAGCAAAGAACACACGAAAAACAGAATTTGTCAAAAGTAGAACAGTCGGTAGTAATCTGTAGGTTTCGAATAATTATGGAAACTCCAAAAAATAAAAAATAAATTTCTGGACGTGAGGAATTTATCTATTAATAATCTGCAAAAAGAATTAACTAAATATCACTCTCCAGTAAACAATGGCAGCAAATCTCGTGAGCGCTAAATTTTCTGTTTTTTACAGCAAGATCGCAAAGACTTTCCCCAAGTCTTTCCAAAGGTTCTACTTGGCACAAACACTAATTAAAAGCATAAAATCACATCTAAACAGAGGCTAGATGTATTATTTATTACTAAACAGAACCAAAAATCAATAAATAAAAATAAAATTGGGTTGCCTCCCAACAAGCGCTATCGTTTAACGCCCCTAGCTAGGCATAAAAGCAAGGATAGATCTAGGTATTGTAATCTTTGGTATGAAATTCTTCAATAGAACACTTATAACCCTTAGGAGTTTCCTTCTTTCTATTAATGATTAAACTTTTAGGCAAGAAATCAAGAAAATCATTTGCAGCAAAAGGTTCCTTAATGATAGCGAGAAAGTTGGGGTGAACAGTTATGGATTTGAGATCCGCATTTTCCTTACTAGAAGTTTCACCCTTATTTTTAGGAACGTACATTAGTTTGGCAACTTTTGTAGGAGGATTTGAAGTATTTACTACGGCAGAAAAAGCGGACCCCAAGTTGGTAATAATACCCTCAAGTTTATCAATTCTAGTGGAATCTTGGTCTATTCTTTCATTAACTACGGGTTCTTTTTCTTTAAAAACTTTCAAAGTAACTCCTACCTTAGATCCATATTGGGTAATTTGGTTGTGGATCTTTTTATCCAAATTCTCAATCAAGCCTTTGCATAACATGTTCCAAAGTTAACATAGTTCCATTAACCAAGAGAGGTGGTGCGCCAAACAAATCTATCATAGCATTATAAGAATCAAAAGTGTGGCTACCCACGAAATTTCCTCCAGTAATGGTATCAAGAATATATCTATTCCAAGGAATGATGCCTACATAAAAATTGCAGAGAAGAAAGGAAGTAGATTGCTTCCTAGTAGATCTATTTTGCGCATTGCAAATTCTGTACCAGGCATCTTTTAGATTTTCTCCCTCCCTTTGTTTAAAATTAAGGACCTCATTCTCGGGAGACAAAGGGGAAGATAAAGGACTAGCCATAACAACGAAGCAAGCGAAAGAAAAAGCGAACGGAAAAAGAGGGCGAATAAAACGGCAAGGGTGAAGTGGGGGAGAGAAAAACGAGAGGCAAATGGCAAATAATGTAATGCGAGGGATAAGAGTTTGTGATGGGTACTTGGTATGTCTTGACTTGTGCATAGACTCCCCAGCAACGGCGTCAGAAATCCTTCTTTGCTACCTCTTGAGCACTGCGTTGGTTTTCCCTTGAAGAGGAAAGGGTGATGCAGCAAAGTAGCGTAAGTATTTCCCTCAGTTTTTGAGAACCAAGGTATCAATCCAGTAGGAGGCCACACGCAACTCCCTCGTACCTACACAAACATATAAGAACCTCGCAACCAACGCGATAAAGGGGTTGTCAAGACCTTCACGGTCACTTACGAGAGTGAGATCTGATAGAGATAATAATGATAAGATAAATATTTTTGGTATTTTTATGATATAGATTGAAAGTAAAGATTGCAAAGTAAAATAGATTGGAAACTTATATGATGGAAAATAGACCCGGAGGCCATAGGTTTCACGAGTGGCTTCTCTCAAGATAGCATAAGTATTACGGTGGGTGCACAAATTACTGTCGAGCAATTGATAGAAAAGCGAATAATTATGAGAATATCTAGGCATGATCATGTATATAGGCATCACGTCCGTGACAAGTAGACCGACTCCTGCCTGCATCTACTACTATTACTCCACACATCGACCGCTATCCAGCATGCATCTAGATTATTAAGTTCATAAGAACAGAGTAACGCATTAGGTAAGATGACATGATGTAGAGGGATAAACTCAAGCAATATGATATAGACCCCGTCTTTTTATCCTCGATGGCAAAAATACAATACGTGTCGTTTCCCTTTGTGTCACTGGGATCGAGCACCGCAAGATTGAACCCAAAGCTAAGCACTTCTCCCATTGCAAAAAAGATCAATCTAGTAGGCTAAACCAAACTGATAATTCGAAAAGACTTGCAAAGATAACCAATCATGCATAAAAGATTTCAGAGAAGAATCAAATATTGTTCATAGATAGACTTGATCATAAACCCACAATTCATCGGATCTCGACAAACACACTGCAAAAAGAGTTACATCGAATAGATCTCCAAGAAGATCGAGGAGAACTTTGTATTGAGATTCAAAGAGAGAGAAGAATCTATCTAGCTAATAACTATGGACCCGAAGATCTCCAAGAAGCACTCAGTCTCAGGCTTAGGTCCAGACTTAGGCTTCTTCACTTGAGCAACAACTTGCTTGCTGTTCTTCTTGAAGTTCCCCTTCTTCCCTTTGCCCTTCTTTTTGAAAATGGTGGAATTGTTGACCATCAACACTTGATGCTCCTTCTTGATTTCTACCTCCGCAGCCTTTAGCATTTCGAAGAGCTCGGGAATTGTCTTATCCATCCCTTGCATATTATAGTTCATCACGAAGCTCTTGTGGCTTGGTGGTAGTGATTGAAGAACTCTGTCAATGACACTATCGTCAGGAAGATTAACTCCCAGCTGAGTCAAGTGGTTGTGGTACCCAAACATTTTGAGTATATGTTCCCTGATAGAACTATTCTCCTCCATTTTGCAGCTATAGAACTTATTGGAGACTTCATATCTCCCAATCCGAGCATTTGCTTGAAATATTAACTTCAACTCCTGGAACATCTCATTGCTCCATGACGTTCAAAATGTCGTTGAAGTCCCAGTTCTAAGCCGTAAAGCATGGCACACTGAACTATCAAGTAGTCATCAGCTTTGCTCTGCCAGACATTCTTAACGTTGTCAGCATCATCTGCAGCAGGCTTGTCTCCCAGAGGTGCTTCCAGGACGTAATTCTTTTATGCAGCAATGAGGATAATCCTCAAGTTACAGACCTAGTCCATGTAGTTTCTACCATCATATTTCAACTTAGCTTTCTCTAGGAACGCATTAAAATTCAACGGAACAACAACACATGTCATCTATCTACAACAACATAGACATGCAAAATACTATCAGGTACTAAGTTCATGATAAATTAAAGTTCAATTAATCATATTACTTAAGAAATCCCACTTAGATAGACATCCCTCTAATCATCTAAGTGATCACGTGATCCATATCAACTAAACAATGTCCGATCATCACGTGAGATGGAGTAGTTTTCAATGGTGAACATCACTATATTGATCATATCTACTATATGATTCACGCTCGACCTTTCGGTCTCAGTGTTCCGAGGCCATATCTGCATATGCTAGGCTCGTCAAGTTTAACTCGAGTATTCTGCTTGTGCAAAACTGGCTTGCACCCGTTGTATGTGAACGTAGAGCTTATCACACGCGATCATCATGTGGTGTCTTGGCATTACGAACTGTAGCAACGGTGCATACTCAGGGAGAACACTTATACCTTGAAATTTAGTGAGAGATCATCTTATAATGCTACCGCCAAACTAAGCAAAATAAGATGCACAAAGGATAAACATCACATGCAATCAATATAAGTGATATGATATGGCCATCATCATCTTGTGCCTTTGATCTCCATCTCCAAAGCATCGTTATGATTACCATCGTCACCGGCTTGACACCTTGATCTCCATCGTAGCATCGTTGTCGTCTCGCCAACTATTGCTTCTACGACTATCGGTACCGCTTAGTGATAAAGTAAATCAATTACATGGCGATTGCATTTCATACAATAAAGCGACAACCATATGGTTCCTGCCAGTTGCCGATAACTGTGTTACAAAACATGATCATCTCATACAACAATTTATATAATCACATCTTGACCATATCACATCACAACATGCCCTCCAAAAACAAGTTAGACGTCCTCTACTTTGTTGTTGCAAGTTTTACGTGGCTGCTACGGGCTTAGCAAGAACCGTTCTTACCTACGCATCAAAAACCACAACACAGTATAGTGATTGCTTTTGATATTCAGAAAGAACCCTGTTCATTGAATCCGATTCAACTAAAGTTGGAGAAACTGACACCCACTAGCCACCTGTGTGTGAAGCACGTCGGTAGAACCAGTCTCGCGTAAGCATACGCGTAATGTCGGTCCGAGCAATAATATGTATATACCCACGTCCACAACTCCTTTGTGTTCTACTCGTGCATATAACATCTACGCATAGACCTGGCTCGGATGCCACTTTTGGGGAACGCAGTAATTTCGAAAAAATTCCTATGCACACGCAAGATCCATCTAGGTGATGCATAGCAATGAGAGGGGAGAGTGTTGTCCACGTACCCTTGTAGACCGTAAGCGGAAGCGTTATGACAACGCGGTTGATGTAGTCGTACGTCTTCACGATCCGGCCGATCCTAGCACCGAAGGTACGACACCTCCGCGGTCTGCACACATTCAGCTCGGTGACGTCCCACGAACTCTAGATCCAGCTGAGGTCGAGGGAGAGTTTCGTCAGCATGACGGCGTGATGATGGTGATAATGAAGTTACCGACGCAGGGCTTGGCCTAAGCTCTACAACGATATGACCGAGGTGGAAATCTGTGGAGGGGGGCACTGCACACGGCTAAACAATCAACTTGTGTGTCTAAGGGGTGCCCCCTCCCCGTATATAAAGGAGTGGAGGAGGGGAGGGCCGACCCTCTCATGGCGCGCCCAAGGGGGGGAGTCCTACTCCCGGTGGGAGTAGGAGTCCCCCTTCCCTAGTTGGAGTAGGAGAGGAAGGAAGGGGGAGAGAAAGGGAAGGAAAGGGGGGCCGGCCCCCACCCAATTCGGATTGGGCTTGGGGGCGCACCCTCCACCTTAGCCGCCTCCTCCTCTCTCCCACTAAAGGCCCAATAAGGCTCATTGACTCCCCGGGGGGTTCCGGTAACCCCCAGTACTCCGGTAAATGCCCGAACTCATCCGGAACCATTCTGATGTCCAAACATAGCCTTCCAATATAACGATATTTATGTCTCGACCATTTCGAGACTCCTCGTCATGTCTGTGATCACATCCGGGACTCCGAACTACCTTTGGTACATCAAAACACATAAACTCATACTATCGATCGTCACCGAACGTTAAGCGTGCGGACCCTACGGGTTCAAGAACTATGTAGACATGACCGAGACTCATCTCCGGTCAATAACCAATAGCGGAACCTGGATGCTCATATTGGTTCCTACATATTCTACGAAGATATTTATCGGTCAAACCGCATAACAACATTCGTTGTTCCCTTTGCCATCGGTATGTTACTTGCCCGAGATTCGATCGTCGGTATCTCAATACCTAGTTCAATCTCGTTACCGGCAAGTCTTTTTACTCGTTCTGTAATGCAACATCCCGTAACTAACTTATTATTGACTTTGCTTGTAAGGCTTATAGTGATGTGCATTACCGAGAGGGCCCAGAGATACCTCTCCGATACACGGAGTGACAAATCCTAATCTCGATCTATGTCAACTCAACAAACACCATCGGAGACACTTGTAGAGCATCTTTATTGTCACCCAATTACGTTTTGGCGTTTGATAGCACACTAAATGTTCCTCCGGTATTCGGGAGTTGCATAATCTCATAGTCATAGAAACATGTATAAGTTATGAACAAAGCAATAGCAACAAACTAAACGATCATCATGCTAAGCTAACGGATGGGTCAAGTCAATCACATCATTCTCTAATGATGTGATCCCGTTTATCACATGACAACACATGACAATGGTTAGGAAACTTAAGCATCTTTGATTAACGAGCTAGTCAAGTAGAGGCATACTAGTGACACTCTGTTTGTCCATGTATTCACACATGTATTATGTTTCTGGTTAATACGATTCTAGCATGAATAATAAAAATTTATCATGATATAAGGGAATATAAATAACAATTTTATTATTGTCTCTAGGTCATATTTCCTTCACCCCCTCCCCCGCCGCCACGCCCTTCTGGGCCGGCCCATGTGCGATCCGGGATGCCACCTCATCAAAAACTTCTAAAATTCAAAAAAAATGTGAATTTTGAAATATAACAATCATGAATTTTAAAAATATTCATGATTACATCAACATGACGAGGAATTTAAGAAAGGTTCACTTTTTAAGAGAAAGTTCATGAATTTGTAAAAACAAATCACGGGATTAAGAAATGTACATTAATTTTAAAATGTTCATTATTTAAAAAAAATGCTCGCGAATTCAAAAAAATGTTCAAGAATTTGTAAACAACCTCACAATTTCAAAAATAATGATCATAAATTTTAAAAAGTTAATGATTCAAAAAATGTTCACGATTTCAAAAATATGTTCATGAAGTGGACAACATGTTCGCAATTTAACAGAATGTTCACAAATTTAAAAGACTTCGGAAAAAAATTCATGAATTTTTTAAAAAATATATGAGTTTACAAAATGTTTCAAACTTCACAACATATTTATGATTTAGAAGAATGATCACGAATTTGTAAATCTAAATTCATGATTTCGAAAAAAAATTAATGAATTAAAAAAATATTCAACATTTTAGAAATGTTGACGGTTTTAAAAACTATTCACGAAATTAAAGGATTATCGCAAATTGGAAAAACAAGAATGAAAATGAAAAAAGTAAAAACAGAAAAGTAAAGTAAAATTTAAATAAAACAGAAAAACAAACTATAATATAAAAGAATGTAAGAAAGAAAAAACGAAGAAAAAATAGAGAATAACAGAAAAAATCGGATCAGCTTAGGTTCTTTTCAAAAAGTGGTTGGGGTGAAAATGGTACGCGCACGGTCGCTCCGCGGCGAACCCCGCGTCAAATAGGAGCCAGCTCCACTCGTCTCCCGTGCCCCCACGTATGGCCGGTCCATTAGCGCATTTTGCTCGCTCGATCGTGTAAGTCGTTTTTTTTTCTCTTCGTGTGTTTTACACTGGCTGGACTGGTTCGGTTTTTATTGATATTTTATTTATTTCTTTTTGTGTTTCTTCATTAGGTCTTGTACAATGCTAGATGCTTAGGGAACCACGTGATACATGTAATAAGCAATATAAATGATTCCAAAAAATGCTAGATGCTTAGAGAGGTGTTTAGAAAAATAAATCGTGTTTTCTGAGGCATCAGTGCTTATTTCTACAGGAGAGACGTTTAATTAATCGTCTGTCCTGTACAAATAAGTACGGGTGCTTAAAGAAAGCCTGTTTATTTCTCCAAGCACCCCTCCTAAGCACCTTGCATTGTACAAGGACTTAGGAGTTTGTTGGCTTTTTTATTTTCTTTAAGGTTTTTGCTATGTGCTTTCTTTGCATTTCTCATTGCTTTTCATTTGTTTTTGTATTTTCTTTTGTTTGGTTTTCTTTATGTTTTTCATCCGTTTTCTTAAGGTTTTTTATTTTATTATTTCATCTGTGTTTTCTTTACAGGTTTCATGAACGTATTTTGGATTTCGGACTTTACTTGTTTCTTTAGCAGTTTCCTTCATTTCTTTACTTTAATTTTTTCATATACATTGTAGATTTTTTATACACTACGAAAACAATTTTTTGTATGCATATTTAACATTTTTCACATACAAGATTAATTATATATGTTTTGATATCTTCTTTTTCCATACATATTGTACAGCTTTAATACATGTGTACATAACATATATTTTTATGCACATTTAACATTTATCAAATACAAATTAACATTATTTTCAAATATATGCTTTCATGCTACTTTTTCCGATACATAGTGTACTTTTTTAGTATACATATAAAACATTTTATCAATGAGATGTTTTTGAACTTTTTTAATATGTGTTAAACATTTTCCAAATACATATTGAAAGATTGTTTTAATGATACAAAAACATTTATTTAACTACATAAAAAATAAAAATGTAACCAAGATATTTTTCAAACGATTAAAAATGTTTTAAGTACACGAACATTTTTCTACATTGTATAAACATTTTCTAAATAGGACGTGTGCATTTTCAAAATGGGTGACTTTTTTTTAAATTTCACAAACATTGTTTTGAATGTTATCAACATTTCTTTAAAACTACTCTAATAACTTTTTATACTGGGTTAACATTTTTCAAAGATGTGGTTTATAAGTTTTCCAAATAATTAAAGTTTTGGAATATATGTACTTAAAAAGCATATATCATCTCAAGTATATCTAAAAAAGAAGTAAGGTTTCTTTCTTGCCAATCAAGTGTTTCGCTCCATCCTTCTCACTTCCTTCATGCTGTCTCCCACCAACAATCGCATGTGCTCTCTTGTTCCCATTTCACCCCTTCATGCGTTATTTTCACAAAACTCTAAAAATCAGCCCACATCCACAGACCGAATCAATCACGTGTTGCATGACGAGACTTCGCCCTCGCCTCCCGTCTCGTATCTTCCTCCTCGGATTGGATAATGACCACGCCATCGTCGCCATCGTCTCCTGTTGTCACTGCCGCCCAAGAGAACGCCTCCTCCACATCCATCTTCCAGGTGTCCGTCGTCTCTCGAGTTGCACTGCCTCCCTCGACGCCGTCTTCTAGCACACTGCATCGCCACGATCGTCCAACATGACTTCTCCGCTCCACCCCATCTTCCAGGCGATCGCCCTAAGCATCGGGGCATCATCTGGCTGTAAGAGCACGCGATGCTTGGTCTTCTTGTCATGACAACCTTGATCAGTGCAAGGATACTACATCTACCACACCGAGGCCAAAGTTTGTAAGGTACGTAACCGGTGCACTGCATAACAAAAGACGCATGATGACGTTATGTTAGTGCATGCAAGCTACATATATAATATTAGGCATCCAACTTTTACCACGGCAATAGATATATAATATGCATCTCAATTTTTTTTTGAAAGATATTTGCATCTAGCCCAAGCTGAATATTACCAGTGTTAAGCAAAGTACATTGTACCTTTAGTTGTGATTTATCCCCATCTAGTTCATGTGTAGTGGCAAAGCCATTTAGTTAGGTGAGGTCAGCCCTTGATTCTTGGTAGAGTTGCCTAAAGCAGTGGAAAACTATTGAAAACATGCCCTAGTGGCAATAATAAAATGTTATTATGCTATTTCTATGTTCATATTAAGTGATTATTTCTACACTATAATTGCATTGGTTCTTGAATATGACATTCAGAGGAAACCCAATTAGACCAAGATTAGAGACCATCTAATTAGGAGTCTAAACATATTCAAGAACTAGAATTAGACTCCGAATTAGACAGGAAGCGCGACCAGGCTTTCTCTCTGAAGTTTTCTCAGAGTTCTTCCTAAACGTCGAAGCTCTGTTGGACTACTACTTCGGAACACGTGGATACCTCAGAGGGGTCATCTACTTCGCCTCTCGCCTCAGAGAACTTTCTCATGGCTAGGAGGCGTAACGTAGTTGCAGGAAATCATCCCGTTGCACCGAATCTTCACTGCTTCCGCTACTTTGCTCGTTAGTGAGTTTGATCGTTACCGCCATCTTCATACTGTTCCTGGATGTGATCGTGTAGGATAATTTTTTGTTGCATAGCATGTTCCCCTACAAAAACTTGTCATACATTCAGCTCAATATAAAAGTGAAGTTGTAGAAGTCTTCCATCTTATGGTGAAGCTGGCTACAATTGTTTCTATTTGTTTCTCAAGAGGCTCAAGGTCCATCTGTTGGTTTATATTGGTAATATGGTGGTGCCACAAAGAGGAAAATCTATTTTCGCAGTATTTGATTGGCATCTTACTGTCATCTAATTGCAATAGCTAATGTATTTTCTACAGGTAACTCAAAGCACCGATCAACATCATGGCATTGTTTGTTATATATGTGCACTATATTTAGAAATCAAGGGAGTATTTATTTTGCTTGTGCTTGAACGTAATATGCATAATTCGTTAGCATAATTGTTCAGAGGAGTTGTATCCATTATTTGAAAAATAATACTCCGTGCAAACCCTCAAACTATCCTCTCATCAAGTTTAATAGTTAGGTCATGTATTATAGCATATCAATTAGGCTTTGCTTATCACCGTAAAGATGTTGGTGTAAAACTGCATACACCAGTCAATTCATTCAAAAGCTCAAACTGATGGGGAAAGATCGGCCATGCATTTATACGTCAACAACCCCCCTCATGTGTGGCTACCTCTGTCCTAAACATGGGCCGAAAGTGGGCTATAATTTAATTGCGTCTGTCGGGTCTTCAACTCAAGACCTCTTGGCTCTGATACCATGTAGCACTGCAGCTAGTTCATCCAAAAGACCAAGCTGATGAGAAAAGGTGAGCAATGCATTTATACGTCAATAGTTTGATGTCATGATTGTCAAAAAAACGTGTTGAATGTCTTGCTTGATACTGGCCTTGTGATTTGTTCTAACCACTAGAGGAACTATGCATGTTCTTTACTATTTGCATAAGTTTTTTTTCAAATATTCGTCGAAGAAAGGAGTGTCCATAAATAATACTCCCTTCGTCCCGTAATGTAAGACAGTTTTGACACTGCGTGTTAAATTTTGGAACAGAGGGAGTAGATTATTAGGATCGTGTAGCAATGCACGGGTACATACCTAGTATAATAAAAGAAACGCTTATCTAACTTTCTAACAGAAGATCACATACACAGAAGACTTTGTTTTAGACACTCACGTACACCAGAAAACAACTATGTGAGCTACTTATGCTGCCAACATTAAAACACTGCAAAAAAAAGCATCAGACGCTCAGTTCCATGGCCAATTTCATGCAGGAAGTGAGCATGTGCTTGTTACGTCGGCCGGCCCAAGGCAGGCGACCCAACGTTCCAGCGGACAATGACCTGATCTTTTCCCTCTCGTTAGGGTTTCTCATGGTTTCTCCCGGGGCGATCGGTCGCCGCCGTCGAGTTGTTTCTCTCCCCTACCGCCGATCTCCGTTCGATCCCTCCCCCTGGAGCGATCAGGGGGCGATCCGAATCGCTCTTGCTCTTGGCCTGGATCGTGACGCGGCGGAATCTAGGGTTTCCCACCAAAAACCCGATAGTTCTCTCTTGGGTTAGTGATCTAGATGGTTGCTGATGGAGTCGCGGGCTCCTCCGGAGTCAACGATGTGGAGAAGATGATGATGGAATTGGGGCTACGTGAGGAGGATCTGGACGATGTAGTCTTTGATGAGAAGGAGGCGCCGCCGGAGTCGCCGAGATGGGTTGCGCTGATTAAGGTCAATACCAATAAAACCTACAGCCAGACATGGTTCTTTAGGGACATGGGATCAGCTTGGGATGTGGCACAAGAAGCAAAGTTCAAACCATTGGAGGAGAATCTGTACTTTGTCCAGTTTACTTGCCTGGGGGATTGGGAGTGTGTCATGCAAGAGGGGACCTGGAATTTTAGAGGGGATGCGGTGCTCCTTGCACCTTATGATGGCATAACAAAACCCTCTACAATCAAACTGGATACAATTGATATATGGATTCAGATCCATGATGTGTCGTACTTATATGCTCAGCTAATCTAGCCCCTAGCTGCCAAGGTTGGTGAAGTCCTGTTTGCTGAGGCCCAGTCCCATGATTTCACCAGAAATTTTTACCGTGTGTGGTTGCGTATCAACGTCCACAAACCACTCAAGAACGTGGTGTCGATGACCAGCGATGGAACGAGACAGATATACAAAGTGAAGTATGAAAGGCTTCCCGATTGGTGCGCCGTTTGTGGGATGCTGGGCCATCTATTCAAAGAGCATGGCAATGGGGTTCACCCACCATCTGCTCTGGTTTTCAAGGAGCTTAGGGCTGAGTGGTTTATGCATAGTAGGAGGTGTCCTGGTGAGGGACGTGGGCGCCGCGGTGGTCATCGTGGAGACCGGTTTGGAGGCCGCTTTGATGGAGAGCGATCAGGAGGACGCTCGAGAAGCAAGTCCGATGGGAATTGGGGCGCCGACAAGCAGAAAACTATGGAAGAATATGGGGATGAGGAACAGGCAGCAGATGCCGACATGCATATTGATGATCCAAGCAGGAAGAGATCCGAAAGAACGGATGTGAGTACTTACCCAGCTACTACAAGTGACCATGCTCGGGCTGTGGCGGAAAACATGTCACTGGCGATCATTCCATCAGGTTCCATCATCACCGCCACAGAGGGACCCAAAGAGAACAAGGAAAGAAGATGAGAATACTGCAAGCCAAGGTGCTGTTGTGAAGAATTTGGCGGGCTCCTTTGAGGAGAGCCGCCAGGCCAAATGAGTACTTTTTGTTGGAACTGCCGCGGTGTGGGCAACGCCGCGACAGTCCAAGAGCTTCGCGAATTTGCGAAGAAGTTTGCCCCTACCCTCTTGTGTATTGTAGAGACACAGATTGATGGTGAAAGGGTAGAAGCTCTAGCTGGTACTTTGGGTTACGATAGTTCTTTTGCAGTTGATATTCAAGGTAGAAGTGGTGGACTTGGTATTTTTTGGAACAATGAATTAAAAGTAGAGATTTTGGGTTATTCGTGTTATCATATTGATGTGTCTGTGGAGGAAGACGGGCATGAGAAGCGGAGAATGACGTGTATATATGGCGAGGCTCGCACCCATTTGCGTCACCAGACTTGGACGGTTTTGAAAAACATTAGTACTTTGAATGCACTCCCTTGGTTGTATTTGGGCGATTTCAACGAAGTTCTACGTCCAACTGAACCTAAAGGTACCGGTACACGTAGCAATGCTCGGATTCAAGCTTTTCGGGATGCCACAGACGTTTGCATGTTGTTGGATATTGGGTATAAGGGGCCATTTTGGACTTTTGAGAAAAAAGTTGCAGGGGGTACGTACACCAGTGCAGGTTGGATCGGGCGCTAGCCAATGCAGACTAGGCTGCTCGCTTTCCTATGGCTTGTTTGGAGCATCACTCGGCGGCTACATCCGATTACAGCGTGATATTGCTCAGCCTGGGAAGAAGTAACGAGGGCACGACAAGCTGGTATTTTCGGTACGAGGCGATGTGGGAAAAGCATGAGGGATTTGGCGGTGTGGTAACAGAGAAGTGGGCGGCCGGCGGCCCATGCGTTAGTGTTCAACAACTCCATGATAAAATAGTTTAGGTCTCCAAGGGATTGACCAGCTGGAACAAGCACACTTTCGGGTGCGTGCACAAGGAAATCAAGGAGCTTAAAAGTAAACTGGATGAGCTGAGGGGCGACTGTCGGTGTCAAAACCGGCGGATCTCGGGTAGGGGGTCCCGAACAGTGTGTCTAAGGCTGATGGTAATAGGAGGTGGGGGACACAATGTTTACCCAGGTTCGGGCCCTCTAGATGGAGGTAATACCCTACTTTCTGCTTGATTGATCTTGGTGATATGAGTATTACAAGAGTTGATCTACCACGAGATCGTAGAGGCTAAACCCTAGAAGCTAGCCTATGATTATGATTGTTCTCGTCCTACGGACTAAACCCTCCGGTTTATATAGACACCAGAGGGGGCTAGGGTTACACACAGTCGGTTACGAGGAGATCTATATATCCGAATTGCCAAGCTTGTCTTCCACGCAAAGGAGAGTCCCACCCGGACACGGGACGAAATCTTCAATCTTCTATCTTCATAGTCCAACAGTGCGGCCAAAGTATATAGTTCGGCTGTCCGAGGACCCCCTTACCCAGGACTCCCTCAGTAGCCCCTGAACCAGGCTTCAATGACGATGAGTCCGGGGCGCAGATTGTCTTCGGCATTGCAAGGCGGGTTCCTCCTCCGAATACTCCAGAAGATTTTGAACACAAGGATCGTGTCCGGCTCCGCAAAACAAATTCCACATACCACCGTAGAGAGCATATTATTCCACAAATCTAATCTGCTGACAACTTTTCATAACGTGACGCCCTGCCGTGGCCCGGTGATTACGAACCATTTTTCCCAGCCTGCCACTGCACGTGTTGCGAGGCGGTTTTATAGGCACATCTTGTCGAAGCAGAGATCGTGTTCCCCTTATCACGGGATTCTCATCAATACGGATATGGGTAAACAAACCGCGCCATTAATCGCGGCGCTTGGGGAATAAGAGATTTTAGGGGGCAAGTAGGGAGGCGCACAGTTTCTACCGTCTTTATAAAGGGACAAGGACTCCTTTTTTCACCCACGCCTTCTTCTTCCCCGACACATCCATTCTCACGCACTCGAGCTCCAGCGCCCAAGTTCTCATTTTCTCCGCAAAGCCATTCCAAACATGTCCGGAGTGGGAGGCAAGTGGATGGTCTCCTCTGTTCCGGAGGAGAACATTACGAAGCTTTGGGAAGCCGGATACCTGGCCGCAAACATCGCGCACCGGCTCCTAGACGCGGGGCATATCATCCCTACTCCAGAGCCCCATGAGAGGGTTGTATTGAAGGAAATATGCCCTAGAGGCAATAATAAAGTTATTATTTATTTCCTTATATCATGATCAATGTTTATTATTCATGCTAGAATTGTATTAACCGGAAACATAATACTTGTGTGAATACATAGACAAACAAAGTGTCACTAGTATGCCTCTACTTGAATAGCTCGTTGATCAAAGATGGTTATGTTTCCTAGCCATTGACATGAGTTGTCATTTGATTAATGGGATCACATCATTAGGAGAATGATGTGATTGACTTGACCCAATCCGTCAGCTTAGCACTCGATCATTTAGTATGTTGCTATTGATTTCTTCATGACTGATACATGTTCCTATAACTATGAGATTATGCAACTCCCGTTTATCGGAGGAACACTTTGTGTGCCACCAAACGTCACAACGTAACTGGGTGATTATAAAGGTGCTCTACAGGTGTCTCTGAAGGTACTTGTTGGGTTGGTGTATTTCGAGATTAGGATTTGTCACTCCGATTGTCGGAGAGGTATCTCTGGGCCCACTCGGTAATGCACATCACTTAAGCCTTGCAAGCATTGCAATTAATGAGTTAGTTGCGGGATGATGTATTACGGAACGAGTAAAGAGACTTGCCGGTAACGAGATTGAACTAGGTATTGAGATACCGACGATCAAATCTCGGGCAAGTAACATACCGATGACAAAGGGAACAACCTGTTGGGGAACGTAGCAGAATTTTAAAATTTTCTACACATCACCAAGATCAATCTATGGAGTCATCTAGCAACGAGGGAGAGAGGAGTGCATCTACATACCCTTGTAGATCGCGCGCGGAAGCGTTTAAGAGAACGGGGTTGATGGAGTCGTACTCTACGTGATCCAAATCACCGATGACCTAGTGCCGAACGGACGGCACCTCCGTGTTCAACACACGTACGGTTGGGAAGATGTCTCCTCCTTGTTGATCCAGCAAGGGGGAAGGAGAGGTTGATGAAGATCCAGCAGCACGATGGCGTGGTGGTGGATGCAGCAGGATCCCGGCAGGGCTTCGCCAAGCGCAAGCGGGGAGGAGAGGTGTTACGGAGGGAGAGGGAGGCGCCAAGAGCAAGGGGTGCGGCTGCCCTCCCTCCCCACCTCTTTATATAGGGGCCTTGGGGGGGCGCCGGCCCTAGGAGATGGATCTCCAAGGGGGCGGCGGCCAAGGGGTGGCTTCCCCCCCAAGCCAACACTACTAGGAAAAGGGCTATAGATGGAAATGACACTAATGGTGCACCATACATGTGGTGCGCCATTACTATATACTAATGGCGCACCATCTGTTGGTGCGCCATTGGTGTGAAAGACACTAATGGCGCACCAGGCACACGGTGCGCCGCTAGTAACAAAATGTTTTTTTTTCATTTTTTCAAACATACTAATGGCGCATCCGGGCAGAGTGCGCCATTAGTAGTTAGAACTACTAATGGCGCACCAGCCATAGAGTGCGCCAGTACTGTATTTTTTTTTTAATTTTTTGCAAAACTAGTAATGGCGCACTGTGCCACGGTGCGCCATTAGTATAAAAATTATTTTTTTTTTACTTTTTTGCAAAACTACTAATGGCAAATGTCTGTGTGGTGCGCCATTAGTATGTTGGGTTACTAATGGCGCATGTGTCTGTGGTGCGCCATTAGCACCCCCCGCCCCCTCCTTCCGCTCTGACAACCCCCGCGCCCCGCCTCGCCATCTCGGTCCTCGCCGCTGACGGCCTGCCGCCAAGACTGCCAGCCCGACGCCGCGGCGCACCCAGCCGTCCGAAGCCTCCGCTGCCCCGCAGCCGGCACAGGAGCCCAGCAGCGCCTCCCTCCGTCGAGCAGCCGCTCCCACCAGCAGCGCCTCCCGCCTAGCAACGCCTCCTCCCGGAGCTACGCCGGCGACCAATCCATAGGCAAGTAGCCACCACTCCTACGTCCCCCCTTCTTCCTCCTCCCTCTTCCCTCACCCCCTCCCTCCTTCCTCTTGCATCCTCTGTCTGTTCATTTTTTCCCTGATTTGTGCATTGGATGAGTACGTGCGCTAGATTGGGTATTGTGAGAATATAACGATGGCCATTTCCTGATGAATACTTGATGCACGATTTTTTCCCGTGCATGTTAAAGTTTACTTGTGAAAGGATTTTGCATGATAGGTGTTTGTGATAATGCTTCAGATAGGCACTTTTTGAATTCATGAGGACACTCGATCTCGATCCCCCTCCATCTCGATCTCGATTCCCCCTCCATCTCGATCTCGACCCCCCTCCATCTTGATTGCTATCCCCCTCCATCTCGATCTCGATCCCACCCGCACCCTCCCCCGCTAGCTCCACCGCCGCCGTCGACCCACCGCACCCTCCCCCGCTCCACCGCCGCCGAT
>NC_041390.1:564281870-564282443 GCF_002162155.2 Triticum dicoccoides | reverse complement strand
GAGCACCCCCCGCACCCTCCCCCACTCCATCGCCACCGCCGATGATATTTTCAAATAACAAATTTGATGATATTTTTTAAAAAATTATTACTGTTTTTACAAAAAATATTACTGTTTCATATTCATATTCATTTTTTTAAATAATAATAAAAAAGTGTAGACTACAATTGTTGTTAAACAACAATTATTACTGTGTTTATAAAAAAATATTACTGTTTCATATTCATATTCATTTTTTAAAAAGTAAAAAAAGAAATTCTTACTTATGGCGCACGGGTGGCTGGTGCGCCATTGCTATCTAAAAAAGAGTATACTTATGGCGCACTGTCCCGCTTGTGCGCCATTGCTATGAAAAAAACATTCTAATGGCGCACCGCCTGGGGGTGCGCCATTAGTCATCTTTCTCATCCATACACTTCGTCCCTCCCTCGTCCCTCCCTCTCGCCAGACACTTCCCTCTCCCTCCACCGCGCCGCTCCCTCCCTCGTCCCTCCCTCCACCGCGCCGCCGCCGCCGCTGCCCCGACCCACTGCGCCGCAGCCGCCCACGCGCCCCCGCCGCCTCCCTCTCCCC
>NC_041390.1:564247808-564281580 GCF_002162155.2 Triticum dicoccoides | reverse complement strand
CGCGACCTCCCCGCCGTCTATCCCCGCCTCCCCAAGCTCCCCGTCTCCGCCCTCCATCGTCTCCGCTCCGGCCACCACCAAATCTCTCTCGTCGGAGCTGCCCCTCGACGGTGGCTAGCCTCATCGGACGCGCTCCTCGACAGCGGTGCGAGCATCCCCGCGCGGCCTGGTTAGTCTCTCTCCCTCCCTCCCTCTCTCCCCCGCTCATGCCCATGCCCCCACGGGGCGGCGACCTAGGGTTAGGTGCGGCCGCCGTTCCCGCGCGCTCCCGTGCTCCACTAAATTTGGGTTGTTCTGTTCGTCATGCAATTCATATCTCCCCTGGATTGCTGCCGAAGGGCCTGCACTCGCTAGATCTGTCGCGGAACAAGATCGCCAACGTCGAGGGGCTTCGGGAACTGACGAAGCTTCGCGTGCTCAAGCTCAGCTAGAACCGAATTTCGTGCATCGGCCACAGTAAGTCGCAGACTTGGGGTTCTTGCATTGCACTGCACATCTTCTGTAAATTCCTTAGTACTAGATTTCTTTCTGGTCCATGTACACCTGCATCCTATCCAAGACAGACATGTAACATTCCATAGGATGTATGGATCATATCTTGAATGATATGGCAGTGGCCACATTTGTTGGTGGTTGGGACCGGCCACATTCAGTAATTATTTTTTTCCTACAAAAGTTCAATGTCTATGCATCACATGTTATAGTCCGAGGAAAAGTTCACTGAAGTTGTTGTAGTCTAAAAAACAGTTAACTAAAACTATTGTAGTCTGAAACTGTCAGGAGTTGGTAATTATCGGACTAAGTAAGTTACTTGTTACTACAAGTCTACAAGACTTTGTTTCCAGCGATGGTCATAAGCTTTTGTGTTGACGTCACTGCGGTCTTTGTGATTCGTCACAGGGTTCTATCTTATGTTAATTCACCTCTGTGATCTGGGGGTCTTGATATATAGCAATGAAGATGGCAATTTAGCATCCTGCTTGCTAATACTTGTTACTGCCCTTCTGCAGATCCATTATTAGTTAGTACTGTTATAGAGTATCCAAGGGTGCTAGCCTTTAACTGTACTGAATTTTATGGTGAGAAGATAACTTTTTCAACTAGTTTGTTTACTCTATTTTTGGGACAAAGGCAGACAGGCGCTCTACTGATTTCATTAAGAGAAAGGGTAGCAGGCTCAATATTTGTAGAAAATTATTTCTCTTGCTGCTTTCTGGGTTTCAGAGTCTTGTGGACACATATCAACAGGATTCGTTTTAAGTTTGATTCAAGACATAAATGACATTAATGTTTAGCTCACACTATCTAAAGTGTTAGGAATTCTGTGTTGTTTCTAAAAGCTCTAAAATATCCAGATTTTATGATATTTGTACATCCACAAGACTTAGCCTGAAATCTGTGTTGTTTCTGAATATTCATAGTGAATAGTTTCAGTATTGCTTTTTTTTAACATGCCAGTATTGCTTTGCATAATGCATAATGTTTTGTTCAAGCTTATGTACAACAGTACAGTCCATATGAGGCTATTTATTCAGTTTGTTGCGCTCTGGTGATTGGTTGCAAAAAAATTCCCCTGTTCATTCAGTTTTGGATGCTTTGTCTCCGACCATTGTGTCGTGATGAATTTGCAAGTACCCCGAGAGGCCCTTGAGTTTGCCGGAATGTCGATTAACTTCCGTTCCGGCAAATTCGGGTACTCCATATGTCCTATTTTCAGCAAAGGTCATGCTGAAATTTTCCGTGAATTTTAGCATGAGTTTGCTAAAAATAGGACATATGGGGTACTTGCGACTAATGCATGGGCCGGGGTATCTTAGTACTTAGTTAAGTAGGATCAACTGCCCCGCCATTCTTGTTGCATTAAACCATAGGTGGCAATAGAGCCAAGTGATTAGGCCCAACTTAGAATTCTCCTTAGCATCGATAAACCCTAGATTGTAAACCCAACATAGGTGGCAATAGAGCCAAGTGATTAGTGCCAAGTGATTAGGCCCAACCTAGGGTGCCTCGGCATCGATAAACCCTAAATGATGAAAACTTAACTTGGCTTCTATAGGGTGCCTCGGTGTCGATGAGAACCTAAATGATGTACGCTTAGGCTTTTAGGGTGCCTCGGCGTCGACAAACCCTAAATGATAAAAGCTTAGCTTTTAGGATGCCTCGGTGTCGACAAACCCTAAATGATGAGACCATGATCTTGTTCCTTGACAATAACCAACTTTTGACCAAACTTTTTTCCTATTTAAAGCGAAACATGGCCCACAACGATGAGGCCGTCGGTTCGGGCGGCAAGAAATTATGGGAGCTGTCCCAGGAGTTGGAGGAAGAACCTCACCGCTATGAGGACACCGCGGAAGACACCGATCCTGACTACACAACCCCTAGTGGCGTCGGGGATGACACCACTGACGATGGCGCCGCGAATGCCACCACTGATGATGGCGGCGCACGCACAGATGGCAGCCAACCAAAGAGGCAATGGAAGGACCGGCGCCCGAACGTGCTCGGCACCATCATGGAGGAATTTACTGAAGTGAACTCCGACAGGCATCCGACGGCGCCCAAACACGTAGTCAAGGGGTACTCGATTCAGCTCGGGTGCATTCTCCGAAGCACCGCCTCGATCAACACCGAGAACCTAAGGCATAAGGACCGAGGGAATTTGCGCAGCCTCCTCTTCACGAAGCTGCACAAACAATACAAGTTCCCCGCTGAGTTCGCAAACACACGCCTCTCGGGTAATAAAGTGAACGGTGTCACGCTCACGACGATGAGCACGGCCCTGTCTACTTGTAAAAGCACAGTGAAGGCAATGATTGACAAAGGTGATAGTTATGAGAAGATCAAGGCGAAATATCCTTTGATGAGCGAAGATGACTACAAAGAGTTCAAGATCAAGTGCGAGAGCCCCGCAACCTCTGAATCAAGTCAGTGGGGGAAAGAAATACGGCAGTTGAACATAGGGGTCCACCAACTCAGTCCCGGCGGTTACAGAGTGGCGGAGCCTGTATGGGACAAGGAGGACGCGGAGCGTGCCGAGCAAGGCCTACCGCCCCGCTTCGAGAAATACAGTGACAAGCAGACCAGGCACTTTCTCAGGGCCCGGTACAAGGAGGACCCGGTAACAAAGGAGCTTACCACGGATCCGAAGACCAAGGAACTTGAGCTTGTTCTGGTAAGGAATACACCCCCACGTAATTAGCTCCATATGGTTGCATTCTAATTAATCCCCAATATTTCTAAATGGTTCACATTCCTTCCCCAAGACAAAGAAAGCAGTAGCGTGGGGTCGTCTCAGAGCTCCCCTTTCGACACCCCTTTGAATAGGGCGTTGAACGTAATGAAAAACAGGGATAAGCTCAATAAGCCGATGTCAGCTGGTCGTGTGGCCGACAAAGGCTTGTCCACAAAATGGTCGTCATACTATGGCGCTGGTGGCTGAAAGGAGAAAAAGACCATCTCAGAAAGCCAGTCGCGCGAGGTTGAAGCACTCAAGGCGCAAGTGGCGCGGATTCCAGAGATGGTCCAAGAGCAAGTGCAACAACAACTGGGATCGACGCTCACCGGCATTATGCCTACCTTGATTCATGGGATAACGACGTGGATTGCGGGTGGCCAACAGGGGCCGCCCCCGATTCCCAGCTTCACGGCTAGCAACTCACACAACGTGCAGGCGGCGCCATTGGTGTCTCTGGCGGCGGCGGTATTGGTGTCTACGGCGGCGGCGCCATTGGTGTCTCCGGCGGCGGTAGTATTGGTGTCTCCGACGCCGGCATTGGAGCTTAATGCACCCGGGTGTACGCCGGCCGGCACCTTGCCAGCAAGCGGCCCCTCCGTCAGTTGCACACCCACCGTTGGTGGTGCCCCCCGACATTAGACGAGCTCGACGGCATCACGGTAACTAAGCCTCTCGGCCGAGGACTTCATCTCCTTGCCTTTGACTGGGCATCCCTGACGCCCTACATGTTTTTGCAGGACGCCGCCGACGTTCCTTGCACTCTCCTGCACTTCGTGGGCGGCGAGTTGGTCGATGTCGCCAAGGGAAGAATCGTTCAACCGGGCAACCCCGTGTTCCACGGTAATCCGATGCCACCCACAATGTATAGGGTTGAAGTGGTTCGGGTGCTGCCAGGCTGCGACGAGCTGTTACCTCCGATTCGACCCGCTGGGGCCGACGAAGAAGATGAGATGACCCTCAGCGCCTGCGTAAGCTGGCCCCTGCTTTGGTCGAAGAGCCAGATTTGTTTGGGGGCAGGGGACACCACCCCACAGACAAGACCGCCAGTCGTGCCGGCGCCAAGCCATGGCAAGAATGCCGCAACATTATCGGACATGCCGGACATTCCTATGGCACAGGATCCGGACATGCATATGGCACAGGATCCGAACAACGACGACAACGACGATGTTACATTTACCAACGTCGATAAGTACTTTGCCGAACATGGGTACGGTGACGAGTTTTGCGGGCCTCCTTCTCAAGAACCCAAACAAGACGACCGCGATCTAGCTGGTACGGCGGAGTAACCCAATTGCAACAGGCGTCGTCTGGCGTTCAGTTCTCGGGAGACGCCTCCAGCTGCCGCCTTCACCGAGCCTCAGATAGCGGAGGTGCCAAATATTATTAGCCCCAACACGCTCAAGAAGGCGGTCTGTGAGCAGAACTCGGTCCCATTACAGCAGATCAAGAAGAAGGGCCGGAAATGGTCGACTAAAAAGGCCGCCGGTGCGAGCCAGCCGGCACCGAGTATGATCCGTGCTCAGGACGGGCCACCTTCACCTAAGGATATCTCGAGGAGGGTGCATGCGGCGGGTAGGGCGATGCTACCGACAAATATGCTCAATGCTGCAACCGGTGCTATGCGGAGTCTGCACGACAGTGTTCTTTCTTTGGAGAAGCGGCGTCTCAGAGAGAATGATGTGGCATACCCAGTTTTTGTGGCCAAGGTGCCAGAGGGCAAGGGCTTTGTGGATGGCGCCATCGGGGGTACGATCGTCCTGCGGTTTGATGACATCTTTGCTATGTTCAACCTTCATCCGCTGCACTACACCTTCGTTCGGCTGTTTTCACTGAGTATGGAGATGCAGATCATTAGAGACAAGACCCCGGACATCATGATCATCAACCCCTTCTACATGCGTACCAAGCTCTTGAGCAGCGCTGGGGACCGCCAAGTCGCGAGTTCACACCTCGAAGACGTCATCTGGCAAACCCAGATAAGGATAACTTCCTTGTGGCTTACTTTCCCGAGTAAGTCATCCCTTAACCGCCCCCTAACATATGATTTCTTAGATTTTGATTGTTCTTTTTTTTTCTAACATTCCGTGTTCTGTGCAGTGACACACATTGCACACTCATCCTCTTAAGCCCGAAATATTCCATGGCCACGTATTTCGACCCGAACCGTAACTCCAAGATAGACTACACAAATATCAAGAAAGTTCTTGATGATGTTCTCCCCGGCGACGCAAAATCTGGAGGCACCTTCATCAGGGCAGTTCGTAAGTACGGCAAGCACGTGTTCGCCCACAATACGATGTTCTGCTACGTCAAGCAGCCGCCTGGCAGTCAGAAGGATGCCTACTACGCCCTCCATCACATGCGGGCGATCGTAAGGGACCATCATCACCTTCTGCTACCAAATAATCTCAAAGATTGGGCCGCGAGCTTGTCGGCAATCCAGGACGCGGACATCAGACAAGAATTCTTTCGCGTCCAGTCGGAGTTTGCGGACATCATCCATCAAGATGTCCTTCATACCTCGAGGCAGTTCTTCCTCAGATATCAACTGTCCAACATTGAGATAGACGGAATGCTACAAATGCAGGCTGACAACGCCCGCGATTTCATGACCATCATGACAGACGGCGGCTTCATCCATGCTCCTGTCCATGAGTCGAGTCGAAAGTAGTGATGTGTAGTTCTGAAACATTGATTGGCTCATGTTGTAATTAAACTTTAATGAATTGTACGTCTCTTTGGTTTGGACAGTCGTTCAACTTAGATGTAATTGATGCTATTTATTAGTAGGACCATGAACCGTGCTATTAATGTCTTGCTTTTCTCTTCCGATCCTTTTGTTGCATACTTATATATTGCTTATGTATGTATTGTCTGTTGTTTGGCTTGTGCATAGAGATGTTGTCGTATGTCGTGTACAAGGGTAAGGTTCCCGGAGTCTACGAAGACTGGGAGGAGTGTCGGAGACAGGTTCACCGTTTCAGCGGTAACAGTTACAAAGGGAGAGAGGAGGGAGCGTTGGAGGAACCGGATGAAGACCAGTTTCATCGCGATGATGCTCATCGTGATGACCGCAGCTCTCTTCTATGTGATGGTAGTTTAGATGATTGATATCGACTTGTAATGTGAAGACAAACTCGATACTCGCGGTCTCGAGACTTGTAATGTTTTATCTTTGTTCGGTCTTTTGAATTCGGAGACTAATATGATGAATTGTATTCGGAGACTAATCTTCAATTATATTCGGTGAATCTGCTGTTGATGTGTGCTACTGTCTATATTCTGTCAAATAATATATTTTGTAACCTGTGCAAAAATCAGAAAAGTAAAAAAAACTAATATTCATACTAATGGCGCATCACTACAGAGTGCGCCATTAGTATGCCAAAGTATACTAATGGCGCATCACCAAAGAGTGCGCCATTAGTATGACAAGTATACTAATGGCGCATCCATCTGCAGTGCGCCATTAGTGTGCCAAAGCACATGGTTAAATATGGCCCCTGCGAGGCATACTAATGGCGCATGGTGTTATATACTAATGGCGCACTTGGTGGTGCGCCATTAGTATACCAGATACTAATGGCGCACCAGTGGTGCGCCATTAGTAATAAATACTAGTGGCGTGATACTAATGGCGCACCAGTGATGCGCCATTAGTAGGCAAAACTGGTGCGCCATTAGTAGGCCTTTTCCTAGTAGTGCAAGTGGGGGGCGCCCCCATCCCTAGGGTTTCCCAACCCTAGGCGCAGGGGAGGCCCAAGGGGGGCGCACCATCCCACTAGGGGCTGGTTCCCCTCCCAACTCAGCCCATGGGGCCCTCCGGGATAGGTGGCCCCACCCGGTGGACCCCCGGGACCCTTTCGGTGGTCCCGGTACAATACCGGCGACCCCCGAAACCTTCCCGATGGCTGAAACTGGACTTCCTATATATAAATTTTTACCTCCGGACCATTCCGGAACACTTCGTGACATCCGGGATCTCATCCGGGACTCCGAACAACTTTCGGGTTACTGCATACTAATATCTCTACAACCCTAGCGTCACCGAACCTTAAGTGTGTAGACCCTATGGGTTCGGGAGACATGCAGACATGACCGAGATGCCTCTCCGGTCAAGAACCAATAGAGGGATCTGGATACCCATGTTGGCTCCCACATGCTCCACAATGATTTCATCGGATGAACCACGATGTCGAGGATTCAATCAATCCGTATACAATTCCCTTTGTCAATCGGTATGTTACTTGCCCGAGACTCGATCGTCGGTATCCCAATACCTCGTTCAATCTTGTTACCAGCAAGTCACTTTACTCGTACTATAATGCATGATCCTGTGATCAACCACTTGGTCACATTGAGCTCATTATGATGATGCATTACCGAGTGGGCCCAGAGATACCTCTCTGTCATACGGAGTGACAAATCCCAGTCTCGATTCGTGCCAACCCAATAGACACTTTCGGAGATACCTGTAGTGTACCTTTATAGTCACCCAGTTACGTTGTGACGTTTGGCTCACCCAAGGCACTCATACGGTATCCGGGAGTTGCACAATCTCATGGTCTAAGGAAATGATACTTGACATTTGGAAAAGCTACAGCAGATGAACTACACGACCTTTGAGTTATGCTTAGGATTGGGTCTTGTCCATCACATCATTCTCCTAATGATGTGATCCCGTTATCAATGACATCCAATGTCCATAGTCAGGAAACCATGACTATCTTTTGATTAATGAGCTAGTTAACTAGAGGCTCACTAGGGACGTGTTGTGGTCAATGTATTCACACATGTATTACGATTTTCGGATAACACAATTATAGCATGAAGAATAGACAATTATCATGAACAAAGAAATATAATAATAACCATTTTATTATTGCCTCTAGGGCATATTTCCAACACAACGTATGTTGTTATGCGGTCTGACCGATAAAGATCTTCAAAGAATATGTGGGAGCCGATATGAGCATCCAGGTTCCGCTATTGGTTATTAACCAGAGACGTGTCTCGGTCATGTCTACATAGTTCTCGAACCCGTAGGGTCCGCACGCTTAAAGTTTCGATGACGGTTATATTATGAGTTTATGAGTTTTGATGTACCGAAGGTTGTTCGGAGTCCCGTATGTGATCACGGACATGACAAGGAGTCTCGAAATGGTCGAGACATGAAGATTGATATATTGGAAGCCTATATTTGGATATCGCAAGTGTTTCGGGTGAAATCACGATTTTACCGCAGTACCGAGGGGTTACCGGAACCCCCCGGGGGCTTAATGGGCCATAGTGGGCCTTTGTGGAGAAGAGGAGAGGCGGACAGGGCAGGGCCGCGCGCCCCTCCCCCCTAGTCCGAATAGGACAAGGAGAGGATGGCGGCACCCCCCCCCTTTCCTTCCTCTCTCCCTCCTCTTTCCCCCTCCACTCCTAATCCAACAAGGAAAAGGGAGGGAGTCCTACTCCCGGTGGGAGTAGGACTCCTCCAGGTGCGCCTCCTCCTGGCCGGCCGCACCTCCCCCCTCACTCCTTTATATACGGGGGCAGGGGGCACCCTAGAGACACAACAATTGATCGTTTGATCTTTTAGTCGTGTGCGGTGCCCCCCTCCACCATAGTCCACCTCGATAATACTGTAGCGGTGCTTAGGCGAAGCCCTGCATCGGTAGAACATCATTATCGTCACCATGCCGTCGTGCTGACGAAACTCTCCCTCAACACTTGGCTGGATCGGAGTTCAAGGGACGTCATCAGGCTGAATGTGTGTTGAACTCAGAGGTGCCATGCATTCGGTACTTGATCGGTCGGATCATGAAGACGTACGACTACATCAACCGTGTTGTGCTAACGCTTCTGCTTTCGGTCTACGAGGGTACATGGACAACACTCTCCCCTCTCGTTGCTATGCATCACCATGATCTTGCGTGTGCATAGGATTTTTTTTGAAATTACTACGTTCCCCAACAGTGGAATCCGAGCCAGGTTTTATGCGTAGATGTCATATGCACGAGTAGAACACAAGTGAGTTGTGGGCGATATAAGTCATACTGCTTACCAGCATGTCATACTTTGGTTCGTCGGTATTGTTGGATGAAGCGGCCCGGACCGACATTACGCGTACGCTTACGCGAGACTGGTTCTACCGACGTGCTTTGCACACAGGTGGCAGGCGGGTGTCAGTTTCTCCAACTTGAGTTGAACCGAGTGTGGCTACGCCCGGTCCTTGCGAAGGTTAAAACAGCACCAACTTGACAAACTATCGTTGTGGTTTTGATCCGTAGGTAAGAACGGTTCTTGGTAAGCCCAGTAGCAGCCACGTAAAACTTGCAACAACAAAGTAGAGGATGTCTAACTTGTTTTTGCAGGGCATGTTGTGATGTGATATGGTCAAGACATGATGCTAAATTTTATTGTATGAGATGATCATGTTTAGTAACCGAGTTATCGGCAACTGGCAGGAGCCATATGGTTGTCACTTTATTGTATGCAATGGAATCGCCCTATAATGCTTTACTTTATCACTAAGCGGTAGCGATAGTCGTAGAAGCATAAGATTGGCGAGACGACAACGACGCTACGATGGAGATCAAGGTGTCGCGCCGGTGACGATGGCGATCATGACAGTGCTTCAAAGATGGAGATCACAAGCACAAGATGATGATGGCCATATCATATCACTTATATTGATTGCATGTGATGTTTATATTTTATGCATCTTATCTTGCTTTGATTGACGGTAGCATTATAATATGATCTCTCACTAAATTTCAAGATAAAAGTGTTCTCCCTGAGTATGCACCGTTGCCAAAGTTCGTCATGCCCAGACACCACGTGATGATCGGGTGTGATAAGCTCTATGTCCATCTACAACGGGTGCAAGCCAGTTTTGCACACGCAGAATACTCAAGTTAAACTTGACGAGCCTAGCATATGAAGATATGGCCTCAGAACACTGAGACCGAAAGGTCGAGCATGAATCATATAGTAGATATGATCAACATAGTGATGTTCACCATTGAAAGCTACTCCATTTCACGTGATGATCGGTTATGGTTTAGTTGATTTGGATCACGTGATCACTTAGAGGATTAGAGGGATGTCTATCTAAGTGGGAGTTCTTAAGTAATACGATTAATTAAAGTTAAATTTATCATGAACTTAGTACCTGATAGTATCTTGCTTGTCTATGTTGATTGTAGATAGATGGCCCGTGTTGTTGTTCCGTTGAATTTTAATGTGTTCCTTGAGAAAGCATAGTTGAAAGATGATGGTAGCAATAACACGGACTGGGTCTGTAACTTGAGGATTATCCTCATTGCTGCACAGAAGAGTTACATCCTGGAAGCACCGCTAGGTTTACCACCTGCGCCAGTAACTGCAGACATTGTGAATGCCTGGCAGTCACGTGTTGATGACTACTCAATAGTTCAGTGTGCCATGCTTTACGGCTTAGAACTAGGACTTCAACGACGTTTTGAACGTCATGGAGCATATGAGATGTTCCAGGAATTGAAGTTAATATTTCCAAAGAATGCCCGAATTGAGAGATATGAAGTCTACAATAAGTTCTACAGCTGCAAGATGGAGGAGAATAGTTCTCTCAATGAGCACATACTCAAGATGTCTGGGTACTGCAATCACTTGATTCAACTGGGAGTTAATCTTCCGGATGATAGCGTCATTGACAGAATTCTTCAATCACTGCCACCAAGCTACAAGAGCTTCTGATGAACTATAACATGCAAGGGATGGATAAGACGATTCCCGAGCTCTTCGCAATGGTAAAGGCTGCCGAGGTAGAAATCAAGAAGGAGCATCAAGTGTTGATGGTCAATAAGACCACCAGTTTCAAGAAAAAGGGCAAAGGGAAGAAGAAGGGGAACTTCAAGAAAAACAGCAAGCAAGTTGCTGCTCAAGAGAAGAAACCCAAGTCTGGACCTAAGCCTGAGACTGAGTGCTTCTACTGCAAGCAGACTGGTCACTGGAAAGTGAACTGCCCCAAGTATTTCGCGGATAAGAAGGATGGCAAGGTGAACAAAGGTATATGTGATATACATGTTATTGATGTGTATCTTACTAGAGCTCGCAGTAGCACCTGGGTATTTGATACTGGTTTTGTTGCTAATATTTTCAACTCGAAACAGGGACTATGGATTAAGCGAACACTGGCCAAGGACGAGGTGACGATGCGCGTGGGAAACGGTTCCAAAGTCGATGTGATCGCCGTCGGCACGCTACCTCTACATCTACCTTCGGGATTAGTATTAGACCTAAATAATTGTAATTTGGTGCCAGTGTTGAGCATGAACATTCTATCTGGATCTCGTTTGATGCGAGACGGTTATTCATTTAAATCAGAGGATAATGGTTGTTCTATTTATATGAGTAATATCCTTTATGGTCATGCACCCTTGAAGAGTGGTCTATTTTTGATGAATCTCGATAGTAGTGATACACATATTCATAATGTTGAAGCCAAAAGATGCAGAGTTGATAATGATAGTGCAACTTATTTGTGGCACTGCCGTTTAGGTCATATCGGTGTAAAGCGCATGAAGAAACTCCATACCGATGGACTTTTGGAACCACTTGATTATGAATCACTTGGTACTTGCGAATCGTGCCTCATGGGCAAGATGACTAAAACGTCGTTCTCCGGAACTATGGAGAGAGCAACAGATTTGTTGGAAATCATACATACAGATATATGTGGTCCGATGAATATTGAAGCTCGTGGAGGATATCGTTATTTTCTCACCTTCACAGATGATTTGAGCAGATATGGGTATATCTACTTAATGAAACATAAGTCTGAAACATTTGAAAAGTTCAAAGAATTTCAGAGTGAAGTTGAAAATCATCGTAACAAGAAAATAAAGTTTCTACGATCAGATCGTGGAGGAGAATATTTGAGTTACGAGTTTGGTCTACATTTGAAACAATGCGGAATAGTTTCGCAACTCACGCCACCCGGAACACCACAGTGCAATGGTGTGTCTAAACGTTGTAATCGTACTTTACTAGATATGGTGCGATCTATGATGTCTCTTACTGATTTACCGCTATCGTTTTGGGGTTATGCTTTAGAGACGGCTGCATTCACGTTAAATAGGGCACCATCGAAATCCGTTGAGACGACGCCTTATGAACTGTGGTTTGGCAAGAAACCAAGGTTGTCGTTTCTTAAAGTTTGGAGCTACGATGCTTATGTGAAAAAGCTTCAACCTGATAAGCTCGAACCCAAATCGGAGAAATGTGTCTTCATAGGATACCGAAAGGAGACTGTTGGGTACCCCTTCTATCACAGATCCGAAGGCAAGACTTTTGTTGCTATATTCGGAATCTTTCTGGAGAAGGAGTTTCTCTCGAAAGAAGTGAGTGGGAGGAAAGTAGAACTTGATGAGGTAACTATACCTGCTCCCCTATTGGAAAGTAGTTCATCACAGAAACCGGTTCCTGTGACGCCTACACCAATTAGTGAGGAAGTTAATGATGATGATCATGGAACTTCAGATCAAGTTGTTACTGAACCTCATAGGTCAACCAGAGTAAGATCCGCACCAGAGTGGTACGGTAATCCTGTTCTGGAGGTTATGTTACTAGACCATGACGAACCTACAAACTATGAAGAAGCAATTGTGATCCCAGATTCCGCAAAATGGCTTGAGGCCATGAAATCTGAGATGGGATCCATGTATGAGAACAAAGTGTGGACTTTGGTTGACTTGCCCAATGATCGACAAGCCATTGATGATAAATGGATCTTCAAGAAGAAGACTGACGTTGATGGTAATGTTATAGTCTATAAAGCTCGACTTGTTGCAAAAGGTTTTCAACAAGTTCAAGGGATTGACTACGATGAGACTTTCTCACCCGTAGCGATGCTTAAGTCTATCCGAATCATGTTAGCAATTGCCGCATTTTATGATTATGAAATTTGGCAATTGGATGTCAAAACTGCGTTCCTGAATGGATTTCTGGAAGAAGAGTTGTATATGATGCAACCAGAAGGTTTTGTCAATCCAAAGGGAGCTAACAAAGTGTGCAAGCTCCAGCGATCCATTTATGGACTGGTGCAGGCCTCTCGGAGTTGGAATAAACATTTTGATAGTGTGATCAAAGCATTTGGTTTTATACAAACTTTTGGAGAAGCCTGTATTTACAAGAAAGTGAGTGGGAGCTCTGTAGCATTTCTGATATTGTATGTGGATGACATATTGTTGATTGGAAATGATATAGAATTTCTGGATAGCATAAAGGGATACTTGAATAAGAGTTTTTCGATGAAAGACCTCGGTGAAGCTGCTTATATATTGGGCATCAAGATCTATAGAGATGGATCAAGACGCTTAATTGGACTTTCACAAAGCACATACCTTGACAAAGTTTTGAAGAAGTTCAAAATGGATCAAGCAAAGAAAGGGTTCTTGACTGTGTGACAAGGTGTGAAGTTGAGTAAGACTCAATGCCCGACCACTGCAGAAGATAGAGAGAAGATGAAAGATGTTCCCTATGCTTCAGCCATAGGGTCTATCATGTATGCAATGTTGTGTACCGGACCTGATGTGTGCCTTGCTATAAGTTTAGCAGGGAGGTACCAAAGTAATCCAGGAGTGGATCATTGTACAGCGGTCAAGACCATCCTGAAATACCTAAAAAGGACTAAGGATATGTTTCTCGTTTATGGAGGTGACAAAGAGCTAATCGTAAATGGTTACGTCGATGCAAGCTTTGACACTGATCCGGACGATTCTAAATCGCAAACCGGATACGTGTTTACATTGAACGGTGGAGCTGTCAGTTGGTGCAGTTCTAAACAAAGCATCGTGGCGGGATCTACGTGTGAAGCGGAGTACATAGCTGCTTCGGAACCAGCAAATGAAGGAGTCTGGATGAAGGAGTTCATATCCGATCTAGGTGCCATACCTAGTGCATCGGGTCCAATGAAAATCTTTTGTGACAATATTGGTGCAATTGCCTTGGCGAAGGAATCCAGATTTCACAAGAGAACCAAGCACATCAAGAGACTCTTCAATTCCATTCGGGATCTAGTCCAGGTGCGACACACAGAAATTTGCAAGATACATACGGATCTGAATGTTGCAGACCCGTTGACTAAGCCTCTTCCATGAGCAAAACATGATCAGCACCAAGGCTCCATGGGTGTTAGAATCATTACTATGTAATCTAGATTATTGACTCTAGTGCAAGTGGGAGACTGAAGGAAATATGCCCTTGAGGCAATAATAAAGTTATTATTTATTTCTTTATATCATGATAAATGTTTATTATTCATGCTAGAATTGTATTAACCGGAAACATAATACTTGTGTGAATACATAGACAAACAGAGTGTCACTAGTATGCCTCTACTTGACTAGCTCGTTGATCAAAGATGGTTATGTTTCCTAGCCATTCACATGAGTTGCCATTTGATTAACGGGATCACATCATTAGGAGAATGATGTGATTGACTTGACCCATTCCGTTAGCTTAGCACTCGATCGTTTAGTATGTTGCTATAGCTTTCTTCATGACTTATACATGTTCCTATAACTATGAGATTATGCAAACCGGAGGAACACTTTGTGTGCTACCAAACGTCACAACGTAACTGGGTGATTATAAAGGTGCTCTACAGGTGTCTCCGAAGGTACTTGTTGGGTTGGCGTATCTTGAGATTAGGATTTGTCACTTTGATTGTCGGAGAGTTATCTCTGGGCCCACTCGGTAATGCACATCACTTAAGCATTGCAACTAATGAGTTAGTTGCGGGATGATGTATTACGGAACGAGTAAAGAGACTTGCTGGTAACGAGATTGAACTAGGTATTGAGATACCGATGATCGAATCTCGGGAAAGTAACATACCGATGACAAATGGAACAACGTATATTGTTATGCGGTCTGACCGATAAAGATCTTGATAGAATATGTGGGAACCAATATGAGCATCCAGGTTCCGCTATTTGTTATTGACCGGAGACGTGTCTCGGTCATGTCTACATAGTTCTCGAACCCGTAGGGTCCGCACACTTAAAGTTTCGATGACGGTTATATTATGAGTTTATGAGTTTTGATGTACCGAAGGTTGTTCGGAGTCCCGGATGTGATCACGGACATGACGAGGAGTCTTGAAATGGTCGAGACATGAAGATTGATATATTGGAAGCCTATATTTGGATATCGGAAGTGTTCCGAGTGAAATCAGGATTTTACCGGAGTACCGAGGGGTTACCGAAACCCCCCAGGGGCTTAATGGGCCATAGTGGGCCTTTGTGGAAAAGAGGAGAGGCGGCCAGGGCAAGGCCACGCGCCCCTCCCCCTAGTCCGAATAGGACAAGGAGAGTGGGCCGGCGCCCCCTTTCCTTCTTCTCTCCCTCCTCTTTCCCCCTCCACTCCTAATCCAACAAGGAAAAGGGAGGGAGTCCTACTCCCGGTGGGAGTAGGACTCCTCCTGGCGCGCCTCCTCCTGGCCGGCTGCACCTCCCCCTTACTTATTTATATACGGGGGCAGGGCACCCTAGAGACACAACAATTGATCATTTGATCTTTTAGCCGTGTGCGGTGCCCCCCTCCACCATAGTCCACCTCGATAATACTGTAGCGGTGCTTAGGTGAAGCCTTGCATCGGTAGAACATCATCATCGTCACCGCACTGTCGTGCTGATGAAACTCTCCCTCAACACTCGGCTGGATCGGAGTTTGAGGGACATCATCAGGCTGAACGTGTGCTGAACTCGGAGGTGCCATGCGTTCGGTACTTGATCGGTCGGATCATGAAGACGTACGACTACATTAACCGCGTTGTGCGAACGCTTCCGCTTTCGGTCTACGAGGGTACGTGGACAACACTGTCCCCTCTCGTTGCTATGCATCACCATGATCTTGCGGGTGCGTAGGAATTTTTTTGAAATTACTATGTTCCCCAACATGTATTCCTCACCTACTTCGTCCGCGGGCTGGGATTTCCCCTCCACCCATTTGTCCGCGGGCTCATGTTCTACTATGGGCTGGACTTCCATGATCTGGCTCCCAATTTCATCCTCAACATCTTGGTGTTTATCGTCATGTGCGAGGCCTTCCTCCGCATCAGGCCCCACTTCGGCTTGTGGCTGAAGACCCTCAACGTGAAACCGAAGGTGGTGGTCAGCCAGCAAGCGGAGTGCAGAGGCGCCATGGTGGGCAAAATGCCCAACGTCACCTGGCTTGAAGGCTCCTATGTGGAGACCGTGAAGGGGTGGCAATCGGGGTGGTTCTACATCACCGAGCCGCGCGACACCAACTGGATGGCGGCCCCCGAATTTCGATCCGGCATCCCCATGCGGATCACCTCCTGGAAAGAGAAGGGTTTATCCTGGGGTTCATCAGTGGAGCTGACCGGACTCCAGAACTGTGTTAGAAATATGATTAGCAAGAAAATCAAGCTTGTCAACGTGGTCCAGGTCATGCTCTTCCGTCAGATCCTTACGTGTCAAAGGCGGGCATTCAATATGTGTGAGTTCGACCCGGCCAAGCACCAGACTCTGTGAGAGCTTTTCGACATGATGCACCAAGACGTCTGGAGGGTGCTGTTCGAGGCCGCCGAGGTACCTCCTCCCCTTACCGAGGATCGGGCTCAGCGCAAAGCACCCTGCCAATCCGGTAAGCTCTTTATATCTCATAAGATGTTCCTTTCCCCAGTATAATCATGTGAGGGACCTGAGCCTCCACGCCATTTTAACAGGACTGGGTAGCGACAGCGGAGCAGATCGATTGTCCGGCCCTGTCGGGGATATACCCCTCGGCGTAAACCGGACGGAAGTATAACCCGGCCGGACTAGGCATTTCATTGGTAAACCGCCAGAGGATTGGCGGTTTACGTGTCTGGCGGTTTACGTGTCTGGCGGTTTACGTGTCTGGCGGTTCACTGGTATGACGATTCACGAGCCTGAAGATTCATTGGTGACCCGGCGCATATTCCAGATGCATGACGAGGCCCAAGGACCAGCAGGCCGGTTTAGGTTAATGATGGGACGGTTTAAGAGAAAAGGCATGAGGAACATTTATCTTACAAGGAGCTAAGACCTGGACTTGTATCCGGTTTGTATTAGAGATAGACTAGTCCTAATCCTAATAGGACTCTACATGTAACCCGCCCCTCCAACATATATAAGGAGGGGCAGGGCTCCCCAAAAGGGGACAAGATTCACAAGTTCCACGGGTTGGACAAGTTAGGTTTAGAGAATAGCTCTCGAGATAGAGCACTCTTGTAACCATGGTCATCATCATCAATATCAATGAAGCAGGATGTAGGCTTTTACCTCCACCGTGAGGGGCCGAACCTGGGTAAAACATCGCGTCTCTCGTCCCCTCAACCCCTCTCAAGCGACCACATAGATGCGTTGGCCTCGCGACTAAGTCCTGACACTAAGGACATCTGCCGTGACAATTCCACGACAGTTGGCGCCCACCGTGAGGCCTGCGCACGATGGTGATGAGTTCTTGAAGGGATCTCTCACAGGGATTGAGAAGGTCGTAATTGGCTGGATGAAGAAAATTCGACAGGAGATAATCTTCGGCAGAAGCCGACGAATTCCATGATTTGGAGTTTCTGTTGTGCGCCGCCGACACAACGTGATCCATCGAAGTCCGAAGTTAAGATCAATTTTTCTGTAGTCACTTATCGCCGAGGTTGGCAGGAATTATGCTACATCCGTTGGGCATTATGTCAAATCAATCAACAAACGTGTGGGCAAGCAAGGATCCAACCCCGAGGTGGTCTCGTAAAGAGATCTATTGTTACAGTTCTGAGCAGTATTACTTTGATTATGCTACTGTTCTTACGAAAGCGACACTACTGCAATAATACTCCACGGCAGCTGTTCGTATAAGGTGCTTGAAAGGTTCAGATTCGTTTCTTAATCATTGATTTGGTCAAAGTCAGCAACTAGCACTAGTACGTGAAGCTACTAGCAGTATTGGTTTAGTTTTTTCAATCACCAAAAGGAAGACCACACCCCGATCTGTTCAACTGGGGTCGACCTGGAAACAACCACAACTCGGGAGCGAGTTATCCATGGACACGGACTCCTATGTTTGACATGCTACTTCCTTGCATAGCAAAACACCGCCGCCGTCGCAGTCCGTCCGGTTCAGAGTCGTCCTTGACTTTGCCGCTTCACTCCGAGCCGCCCTCAGCTCCTAACCTTCCTCGGCCGCAGCGGCGTCTCGAGCTGACAAATCATCTGCTATTGTGTCAGCTCTGCCTGGGCGCGAGTCGCCGTGTCAAGTCGCTTCTGCAACATGCCGCTACGGCTGTACCCCAGCCTGTCATGCTGAACCGCCGAGCTGGCCCTCCAGTCTGTTGCGTTGACGATCGGCCGTCTCCACACCCGCCGCGGGTTCTTGCAGCGCTGCCGCCTCGCTTTCTCAGCCGTGGCTGGCCTCGCCTCCCGCCTCTGCTGCGTTGACGACCCACTGAGGCTGACAGCGATCCATCAAACTATCAAGTCGCCGATGTCTTCATCGACGAACCACCTGGGCCTCTGTGCCAGGTCGCTTCATCTCCGCGTTAAGCCGCCCCGTTCACAGTTTCAAGTGGCCTCTGCCTTCATGGCCTTCTCTCCGGGTTACTTCCGTTGCTACGGCCATATCAAGTCGCTGTCGTTGCCGGATTGAGCCAGGTTGAGTCAGCTTTGTCACTGCAAGCCGCCGCCGTGGCTCAAGCCATCGCCTGCGCCTCGGCGCTAAGTCGCCAAATCGCCATCGCCCCCACGGCCCCGCCGCTGTGGTTAAACCGGCCCCGCTTCTGCTTCCGCGGCCGACGCCATCGCGAATTCGCCTTGAACCGGCCCGGCCTCTGAACCTCCGAGCACGCCTCTGAGTCGTCACCGAGCACGCCTCCACTATTCGATCCGCCGTGACCGTCCTGAGCCGTCATCCGCCACTGCTGCACTTGTTAAACCGCCATCGGGTTATGCTTTGCTGCTACTTCACCCTCGGGCCAAGTCACCGCGCGGCCGCGCTGCCCTGACCCGCGCCTGCTGCTCCCAGCGCTCGCTTCACGCCTTGACCGGCTGTTTCCGGCTCATGCCTCCGTGGTTTCAACCGCGCTCGCACACCCGAGTCGCCCGTTTGTCGTTTTGACTCCGCATCGTTGTGCCCCGGCAGTTAGGTGTTCATACCAGATTGGTCTTGCTTCTGTTTCTGCTACAGTGCTGCTCAAACCGCCTGGTGTTGACCTGCCGAGCTGTGGTCGCTGCTACTGCCACAGTTTGATGGATGGAAATTTTTGAATTCAAGAAGAATAAAATGGCGTCAGCATATTATGTGGTTGGGGAGCGGTCAAATCACAAACCACTGAGAACATCGTCTTCCTCTATTGCCTGTTGTCCAGGCGCGTCAAAAAAAGGGGGTCAAACATGACCCGAAGGGTCCGTCTGAGTCTACCGGTACAGTGCTTTAAGCCGCCACCTCGGTTGCGGTGAACGGATCATTCATCATCCAAAGCCATCTGCAAACATCAGGTGCTATCCATCTCAAATTTGTTTTATTAACACATATTATTTTTATCAAAGGACAAATTACTTTGATTTGTATGTTTTTATATACAGGACCATTATTCACTACAGATGTGGTTTATACCACGGATATGGAGCGCGGATTGATAATATCCCATCTGGGGATACTCCGGGACATATCATATGATGAATGGAAGCGCACAAGCTGCCGCCTCTGCGGACCCGGTTTACATCAGCTTGCCGGGACCGCGCTCGCGATTAACTTGCCCGTTCGTGTCGGTTTATGATGCGGAGGACAACTAGCCCGTCTGCACCGGCCTATAATATCGCGGCTGACTCATCTGTCTGCTCCGACAGCGGATTCACCCATAATTTATTTCCACTTCACCATGGTGATCATCAACTCCGTGGTGGATAATTACTGGCCTGACGTATCAGGTGAAATTCATCCAGTATACTTTTTTGTTATGTATTGCTTTCTTTAGAAGATCAATTATTCCGGCTTGCAAAGTTATCTCATGCAGGACCCTAAACCACCATATTGGTGCAAATTTAAAGGCCGTCAGAAAACTTCCGGCTTAAAAAGAAGGATCCGGTTCAAAATCCCGGTTCAAGAAGGATTTATCTCTTGCAAACAGTTAAAAGGTGCCAAAGAGGACCTGCTGCCATGATGTGCGGTTCAAACATGGGTATCCTGCCTTATTGGCTTATCATATTATTGATCACTTGGGGGCTTGGTCGTATCTGAACCATAGCAACACCTTTTGATAGGCGTAAAGCCACAGCATCACTTGGGGACTTGTGGTCATGTCTGAACCATAGTCACGCCTCTTGATCGGCCTAGTGCCACAGCATCACTTGGGGGCTTTGGTCGAACCCGAACCATCGCTACACCTCTTGATCGGCGTAATGCCAATGCATCACTTGGGGACTTGTGGTCACGTCTGAACCATAGTCACGCCTCTTGATCAACCTAAGGCCACAGAATCACTTGGGGGCTTGGTCGAACCCGAACCATTGCCACGCCTTTTGATCGGCATAATGCCACTGTTTCATTTGGGGACCTGGCTGACTTGAACCATAGCTACGCCTATCGGGGGCTTGGTCGTGTCCGACCATGGTAACGCCATTTGATCGGCTCAATAGCCTCTTTTGGCAAATGGTTTTATCATTGCCTTTGCTTGAAATTTTGTTTCATTTAGACATATATTTCTTTTGTTGCATTTTTAAACCGACAATTCTTAAACCAGTTCGACTATCAAATTACAAATTGACTGAACACGGTCAAATCTTAATCCGGAGGCTATCTGCCCGGTTTGATTTTCTGTTACCATCCTATTATGGAGCAAACGGTGTTTATCAACCCAGCTCGGCTTTCAACTACAAGTTGTTAGTACACGATCAAGTTATAATCCGGAGACTATCAGCCTGGTCTGGTTTGACTATGAGTCGCCAGTATTATATGTGGTTAAACCGGTGTTTATCACAACCTGGTACGGTTTTATCATAAACCGACGCAATATGGAAGGAGTTATCAGTACTCAAAATCTGGGTTATTACCCCTATTCCAAAAAGTTGGTAAACCAATGATGTGATTCAATGTCACAGGTATGATATATTTCATATTTGATTATTCTTAAGTGCAGCCTTGGTTATAAACCTGGGTTATATGTTGGGCATTATGACCCGTCCGACCGTAAACCGCCCGGACACTTTAAACTTGTTGTATGCAGAAACAGGTTGAATAAAGCATGATTATAAATCACCGGCGTTTACTAACCCGACCTGGCTTTCGACTATAAGTCGCCAGTATGATGATAAATTATCCGGTGTTTATTAAACCGGCCTGGCTTTAAGACGATAAATCGCCAGTATATGATGAGAAATTATCCGGTGTTTATTAAACCGGCATGGCTTTGTACTATAAGTCGCCAGTATATATTTGGATTGCGCCATTGGAATCATGCGCTTATAAATGATTGGGTTATATTATTCAAATAGCCAAACTTGGCTGAATTTTCATTATGATATTGGATGAATAAGATTTTCATACCAGATTATATTATCTTGAATAGCCAACATGGCTGGATTTTTATTATGGTTATTAATATTATGATTGAGGTTTTTCAAAGTCGTCTTAGCGCAATGGCTATTATTTTATCAAAGGATATGATATTCCACAATGGAAGGAATAGTCCCGAGTCGCTGCAGGCTTACAACCTGGCACTTGGGGGCTACATTATTCAAATTGAGATTACATGCAAGTCTCATGTCGCTGCAAGCATGCATCATGACACTTGGGGGCTAATGCAAAGTCATTTTTACTAGTCTTATTGAAGACCCGACTCATCATATTATAATGAGCCGGCCCTTGGGGGCTACCAATTGCTCCTATCAACTATTCAAGGTACACAGCTTTTTATCCATTATATTGAAGGGTCCACTGCTCAGTTGGTAAAGCACAAGGCTTTTGAACTTGTGGACGTGGATTCAAGCCCCATGATGGGGGTTACATCATATGATGTTATTTTCATTGAAGTATATATCAAAGTCCCAGCTCAATATTATCTTACTGAGCCGGCCCTTGGGGGCTACACGTTGCTATTCAAAGTTTACAAGATTATATTTACAAAGTCCCTGCTCATTATTGCATAATGACCCGGCCCTTGGGGGCTAAACTGGTTGAAGTTTTTATGAGCATCAAGCAATTACAAGTCCCAGGTTGTTGCAAGCATGACAACCGGCACTAGTGACTGGGATGAACAACATGGATTTCTTCAAAATTGGTAATATTTATATTGAAGCAAGTCTTAAGCCATCACTTTGTTCTTCTCAAGACTTGGGGGCTACAGGTATTATATTATTATTGAAGAAATATTTTCAAATTCTCTGTTTGAGCAAACCAGATTGACCCGGCATCACCAATCATTATGACCCTGTGGCTGCAACCTGGCGTCATCAATAATCATGAACCGGCGTTGTGAACCGGCGTTGGCAATAATCATGACCCGGAATTATCAGTTTTTATAACCCAACAATGGTGGTAATCATAAACCGGCAAGTTCTGCATTCTTAAACCGGCTGAATATGAGATAAGTATTTCAAGACCCATATTTCTTAAACCGGCGCTTTAGGAGCTGAGTCAAAGGAGTTATTCTTCACAATATTTCTCTGTGACAAACCAATGTCGGCAAATTGATTATGAAGCTGGTCTGTTGACCCGGACTTCCCAGAAGGAGGAAATAACAAGGACTTAAGGGTGATCAGGTACCGGTTTACAAGAATTCTTAACCCGGAGCACAACCTGTCAAATTTGTTCTTGTGTTTATTTTGCAGCATAAGTTTACCATGGATAAATCCAAGCTAAACTTGGGGGCTAATGTCGGGGATATACCCAGCGGCGTAAACCGGACGGAACTATAACCCGGCCGAACTATGCGTTTCATTAGTAAACCGCCAGAGGATTGGTGGTTTACGTGTCTGGCGGTTTACGTGTCTGGCGGTTTACGTGTCTGGCGGTTCACTGGTATGACGATTCACGAGCCTGAAGATTCATTGGTGACCCGACGCGTATTCCAGATGCATGACAAGGCCCAAGGACCAGCAGGCCGGTTTAGGTTAATGGTGGGCCAGTTTAAGAGAAAAGGCATGAGGAACATTTATCTTACAAGGAGCTAAGACCTGGACTTGTATCCGGTTTGTATTAGAGATAGACTAGTCCTAATCCTAATAGGACTCTACATGTAACCCGCCCCTCCAACATATATAAGGAGGGGCAGGGCTCCCCAAAAGGGGACAAGATTCACAAGTTCCACGGGTTGGACAAGTTAGGTTTAGAGAATAGCTCTCGAGATAGAGCACTCTTGTAACCGTGGTCATCATCATCAATATCAATGAAGCAGGATGTAGGCTTTTACCTCCACCGTGAGGGGCCGAACCTGGGTAAAACATCGTGTCTCTCGTCCCGCTCAACCCCTCTCAAGCTACCACATAGATGCGTTAGCCTCGCGACTAAGTCCTGACACTAAGGACATCTGTCGTGACAATTCCACGACAGGCCCCACTGCCCGAAGATCCAGTAAGGGCTCTCTTGACAGAGATGCTGGTTCCGGCGCCCTATGAGGCGCCGGAGAAGAAGGCCGCAGGGACCATAAAAGTTCTCCGGCGCAAGGTCGTATCGGACTCATCGTCCAAAAACACCGAGGCGCACTCCTCCGACGAAAACAAGGAGGAGGAAGAGGAAAGTCCCCCCTCCCAGCCGGGGGAGATAAGAAAAGGAAGGCCGCCCCATCTGGGGAGGCCGAAGGGTCCAAGAAGGGAAGGACCCTCCTTCCGGACTACTCCACAACAACCGCTTACAGGGACAAGGAGTGGTTGCCCAGGGACAAGCCCCTGGCGAAGTCATAAGTATCCGGATACTATAATAGTTCTGGTATGTTTTGTTTTATTACTTGTTATCATGTCAAACATGATCATGCAGTCCATTCAAAGCCTATATCGACGTATCCTCCTCGGATGAGTCTTTGGGCCAGTCGGCGATGAACAACGATTCACTCCCGACAACCACCTCCCCCCGGCCCACGAACGACGTCGAGGTGTTGTCGCAAAGGGCACCGACTGGGTGCATGGGGAGCAAGACTACCGTGGGCTCTACTGACGGGGGCTGCAGCAAGTTTGGGCCCCAGCCGGATACTGCGGCGGAACCTCCAATGGTTCTGGATTTTGTCAGGCGACCCCTCGCTAAGGGGGGCGAGCCGTCTGTGCCGATGGCCTTTGTCCATCCAGAGGCATCGGACAACTTGCTAGAAATGCTTCGCGGCGCTTCCATTGACGAAGAGCACCACACTATCATGAGTGCGGTGATCGAGAAGGTTCGGTCCGCCAAAAGAGGACTAACCGAAGCTTGTGCCAGCCTCCTAACAGGATTTGAGGTAAGTAATCAAATTATGAGAAAATATCACAGTATAAACAGTAGCCCCTGATGCTCTATTTGGTGTTCGCAAAAAAGGCCAAACAGAGGATCAAATAATAATCACATGAGTCTAATCAGAATATGTCTATGTGAATAAGCAGGCTTCGCTGCTGGCCGCTGCCGCTCGTACTGCGGAGGCCTCCGGACTGAAGCGGGACCTTGAGAGGTCCGAGGAAGAGCTCAGCCTTACCAAGAGGCAGCTCGAAGAGAACAAAGGTAAGTGATAACCCATCTGTATATTGATAAAGAAAAGGGAAGTGGTTACTAGATCATGGGATCATCATGAATTTTGCTAGGGGCCATGACCGAAGTGGCGGCCCAGAAGAAGGCGTTGTCCGAGGCCGAAGATAGAGCGACCCAGGAGCGCATCGAGCACGAGAAGTAAGAGGCTCGAGTCGGCGAGGTTCAGCAAGAGCTCCAGGATTTCGTCAAAAAACACAAGTCCTTGGAGCGTGACTCTAAGACGCAGGGGTCTGAGCTTGCGAAGGCCCTCGAGAACGCACAGAATGCCAAGGCCAAAGCTCAAAAGGCCCTCCAAGAGATTCAGGCGGTCAAGAAGATAGCGGCGGGTAAGGCATTCATTATGCAAAGCAAGCATGTGAAGGAAACTTTCCTTTTACTTACCCAAATTCGGAGCTCTCCAGGAGCGTTCACAGATCTACCCAGCAGTGTATCGGATGCCGCGGAGTTCTACCGGGCCGAGGAAGGGAGCTCGACAAAAAAGTTGTTCTGATCTCAATATACTGGGACCGAACATCCGATGCCCTTGAGAGACCAGCAAAAGCAACTGGTCGAGCTTCACAAGGCGGCTGAACTGGCCATGAAGGTACTCATAGTCCAGATGTGGCCTGGTGAGCCTCTGCCTGGCAGCTACTTCGGCCTGGTAAAGCGGCTTGTGAATGCCTGCCCACGGCTTGAAGTCATAAAGCGGTCCGTCTGCATTGAAGGTGCGCGCAAGGCCTTTGCCCGTGCGAAAATCCACTGGGCGAAGATGGACGCCGAAAAGCTGGTGAAGGAGGGGCCACCAGAGGGCAAGGAGCATCGCCACCCCGAAAAGTATTATGACAGTGCCCTGAAGGGTGCCCGCCTTGTGGCGGAGGAATGTGCTAAGGATGTAATATTTGAATGAATGTACTCATGTGATCCTGTAATATGAAAACAAGTTCATGTGCGCTATATAACGCTTGTCGATTTAAAATATTACCTTCTGTGCGGCCGTTTATAAAATCTGAGAGTTGGCCAGTCGTTGGCTTCTGCCCCCATGTAACTAGTACTGAGGTGTTCGGGGTAAATCTTAAACACTCTTTATCCAAAAAAATTGGTCCTTTAAGGAGGTGTTTAGCGCAGTGAACAAGGCAATCGGACTATACATCTTTACCACTCTCACTTAGCCATAGAAGTCTACAATTTTAAATTTTGGCGAAGCCGCTAGTATTTGGAAGGCCGAACTTGGGGCACTATATATGCCTAAATCGCACAAGGCCGATTCCTCGCCCGAAGCGGAAAAAATCTTTAAGGATTTGAGACCTCTCGAACAGCGACCAGCTCTCGCCGCATCATGACAGTCAGTTTTCGGCTTTCTCGACTGAGGTGTTTGTTCGGAAGAACCGGGACACAATCGCAGTAGTTCTCCCAGTGCTACCTTAGCCGATATAGCGGAACGTAAGGTACCAAAACATGGGAGCTGGGCAAACCCAACTATTGACCCAAGACATGATTCGGAGCTGATGCATATAATGCTATAAGTTCGGGGTGCCACACTGTCGAAAGTGTTCAGACTTTTCTTGCTGTGTTATGGGGTACACTGAAGCCCCTGGCGCACTGGACGTACCAGAATGTACAGTTGCAATTTGTCGTAAATGAGCAGACAGTGAAAAAAGCAATAATAAGCTGACGCTATGCATTGTTATTTAAATGATATGTCAAAGCATATGTATACAAGTAGTGCAAATAAGCAAAAATAGGACTATTTGACATGTCCTATCCAAGGGCAGGCTGCGTGTGGGTATGTAAAACAGGTACGGCGATCATTATCAGAGACCACCTGGGGATTCCCTTGTATGTCGAAGCTTCTTGCTTCCTTGGTGTTTCCTTCCCGTGATGGGTCCGATAATCACGGTATGGAGAGGGCCTTCAGAGAATAGGGTCCTGAAAGGAAGAAAATGGTAAAGATATACGGGTCCTGAGGCGGTTGAGCTGCATTGTGGGCCGTGCCATAGCCGTGCCTCCGCCTATGCCCATGGTATCTTGAGTGCATAATTATGGACGTGCGGTGCAAATTTCGCCGCTTGACTGGGACTAGGACGGAGGCCGGATTGCTAGGCGAGCTCAGAACGTGCCGGGCGATTCTGTTGCAGGGTACTCCGGACTCGCTTGAAGGTGACCGGGGGCTTTATCGCCGACTTGGCGGTTTGCCTCAGAAGGCTGCTCTGTACTTCTGCTGTGAGGGCCGCAGTGTGCTCCTCCGTACGGAGTGAGCATTCTGTGTTTCCATTAACTGTTATAACCATGCAAGGTCCTAGCATTTTGAGCTTGAGGTATGCATAATGCGGTACCGCGTTGAATCTGGTCAATGCGGTTTGTCCGAGCAGTGCGTGACAGCCACTGCGGAAGGGGACGATATCGAAGATCAACTCCTCGCTTCGGAAGTTGTTCGGGGATCCGAAGACCACTTCCAGTGTGATTGAGCCCGTGCAACAGGCCTCTACACCTGGTATGACACCTTTAAAGGTGGTTTTTATGGGTTTGATCCTCGAGGGGTCAATACCCATTTTGTGCACTGTATCTTGATAGAGCAGGTTCAGGCTGCTGCCACCGTCCATAAGGACTCGAGTGAGGTGAAATCCGTCGATTATGGGGTCAAGGACCAATGCGGCAGAACTGCCATGATAGATACTAGTAGGGTGGTCCCTGCGATCGAAAGTGATCGAACAAGAAGACCATGGGTTGAACTTTGGGGCGTCTCGCTCCATCGCATAGACGTCCCTTAGTGCATGCTTCCGTTCCCGCTTGGGAATATGGGTTGCGTATATCATGTTCATTGTTTTCACTTAGGGAGGAAATTTCTTCTGTCCTCCTGTGTTCGACGGCCGGGGCTCCTCCTCATCGTTGCTATGCAGCCCCTTTTCCTTGTTTTTGGCATTCAACTTGTCGACCTATTTGAACACCCAACATTCTCTATTGGTGTGGTTGGCTGGTTTATCGGGGGTGCCGTGAATTTGGCACGAGCGATCGAGTATGCGGTCCAAACTGGACGGGCCTGGATTGCTTCTTTTGAATGGCTTTTTCCGCTGACCGGATTTAGAGCCACTGAATCCGGCATTGACTGTCGTGTCTTCGTCGTTGTCACAGTTGTTGCGACGTTTGTGTATGTTGCGACGTGGCTTGCCGTTGCTATCTCTGGCATCTGAATTGCCAGGATTTCTTGATGTGTTGTTGCTGCGAGCCAACCATCTGTCCTCGCCTGCACAAAAGCGGGTCATGAGTGTCGTGAGGGCTGCCATGGACTTCGGCTTCTCTTGGCCGAGGTGTCGGGCAAGCCACTCGTCACGGATGTTATGCTTAAATGCCACTAAGGCCACGGCATCCGGACAATTGACAATTTGGTTCTTTTTAGTTAGGAACCGAGTCCAGAATTTCCTGGCTGACTCCCTGGGTTGTTGGGTTATGTGACTCAAGTCATCAGCATTCGGTGGTCGCACATAAGTGCCCTGGAAGTTGTCAAGGAATGCGTCTTCCAAGTTCTCCCAACTGCCAATGGAGTTTGCCGGCAGGCTATTCAGCCAATGTCGATCCGGTCCTTTGAGTTTTAGTGAGAGGTACTTGATGGCATGTAGATCGTCACCGTGGGCCATGTGGATGTGGAGGAGGAAATCTTCAATCCATACCGCGGGGTCTGTTGTACCATCATATGATTCAATGTTTACGGGTTTAAACCCTTCTAGGAATCCGTGATCCATTACTTCGTCGGTGAAGCATAGGGGGTGTGCGGCGCCTCTGTGCCGGCTATATCACGACGCAGTTCATACGAGTCTTGTCTGCTGTATTCGGCCCGACCGGATTTGCTTTTAGTATATCCGGCGTGACGGTCGTCGTCACGTGTTGGGGCGCGCCCCTGTGATCCGTAGATCGATCTTGTATGTCCTGCTTTGTTTTCCAATACGTCTCGCAGGTCCTGCGTGTAGCCCCGATCCTTGGTGTTTTTGTTTAACTGGCGACGGGGTGCGGGCTGGACTTCCGGCTGATATGCCGCTTTGTCTCGGCCACGAGGTGGCCGGTCAGCCGCATCATAGGCTGGTGGTGTAGGTTTTAATGGTTCCTCCTCGAGTTGGGGTAGCAACCAGCGCTTTGGGTAACTTTTGGTTGGGCGCTCGGGTTCGTATTCCCTGGCTGCCAGGACCTGGGTCCATCTATCCGCTAGCAGATCTTGATCAGCTTGAAGCTGCTGGTGCTTTTTCTTCAGGCTTTTTGCTGTGTCTATAAGCCGGCACTTGAAGCGCTCCTGCTCGATGGGATCCTCAGCCATTATGAATTCTTCCTCGTCGAGGCTCACCTCGTCTTCGGAGAGGGGCATGTAATTGTCATCCCCTAATTCTCCGTCTGTCGCATGTTCCTTAGGGCTCGCTTGCCCATCCTCCCGCTTGAAGCCTGGCTGGAGGGGATTGTCTTCGTCTTGGGCACTGTTCGCAGTGTTATTATCTATTGTGCCGGTATCGCTGCTTTTGCTATGGCGGGGCTTTGAGCAGTGTCAATGACGCCGGTGCTTAGATTGCTTCTCGAGGGGGTTATCCTCCATTGCCTTGTTGCCATTGCTTTCTTTGGGGGTGTCCACCATGTATATATCATATGATGAGGTGGCTGTCCAGCACCCTGTGGGCGGTGGTTCCTGTTGTTCTCCTGCATCGTCGTCCATACCGTCGATGTCTTCAGAGCCGAAATCATGCATGTCGGTTAAGTCGTCGACAATGGCTATTAAGTGGGTGGTGGGTGGGGAATGAATTTCGTTGTCCGCTTCCCACTCAAGCCGGACATAGTTCGGCCAAGGGTCTCCTGACAAGGACAGAGACCTCAATGAATTTAGCACGTCACCCAAGGGTGAGTGCTGAAAGATATCCGCGGAGGTAAACTCCATGATCGGTGCCCAGTCAGATTCGATAGGCACGGACGCAAGCGGTTCAGAGCCTGTCGTCGGGGGCGAATCCAAGGGTCCGGTAACACAGGTCTCATAGGAGGTGAAGTCAGTATTCGGCTCTATCGCCGCTGAGTGTGCGGTTTCCGTGGCGGGGTCCAACCACCCGTCCTTGGATGGCACGATCTGCTTCGGATTGAGGGCCGGAGTAGCCACATGTGTGATCTCCCGAACACCGTCTGACGGTAGAGCTAGGTCATGCTCGTCGTGACTGTGCGGCGCACCTGACATGGGCTCGAATCCATCGAAGATCAAGTCTCCGCGGATATCGGCAGTATAGTTCAAGCTTCCAAACCTGATGGTTGATACGTCTCCAACGTCTCTACAATTTTTGATTGCTCCATGCTATATTATCTTCTGTTTTGGATGTTTATGGGCTTTATTATACACTTCTATATCATTTTTGGGACTAACCTATTAACCCAGAGCCCAGTGCCAGTTTCTGTTTTTACCTTGTTTTAGGGTTTCCCAGAAAAGGAAAACCAAACGGAGTCCAATTGACCTGAAACTTCACAGAACTCATTTTTGGAAGGAAAGAAGCCCAGAAGACTTGAAGTGCACGTAAGGGAAGCTTCGAGGAGGCCATGAGGTAGGAGGGCGCGCCCACCCCCCTAGGCGCGCCCTCCACCCTCGTGGGCCCATCGTGGCCCCCTGACGTACTTCTTCCGCCTATATATCTCCATATACCCTAAAAACATCGAGGAGCACAATAGATCGGGAGTTCCGCCGCCAGAAGCCTCCGTAGCCACCAAAAGCCAAACTAGACCCGTTCCGGCACCCTGCCGGAGGGGGCAATCCCTCTTCGGTGGCCATCTTCATCATCCCGGTGCTCTCCATGACGAGGAGGGACTAGTTCTCCCTCGGGGCTGAGGGTATGTACCAGTAGCTATGTGTTTGATCTCTCTCTCTCTCTCTCGTGTTCTTGAGGTGGTACGATCTTGATGTATCGCGAGCTTTGCTATTATAGTTGGATCTTATGTTTCTCCTCCCCCTCTACTCTCTTGTAATGAATTGAGTTTCCCCTTTGAAGTTATCTTATCGGATTGAGTCTTTAAAGATTTGAGAACACTTGATGTATGTCTTGCCGTGCGTATATGTGGTGACAATGGGATACCACGTGATTCACTTGATATATGTTTTCGTGATCAACTTGCGGGTTCTGCCCATGAACCTATGCATAGGGGTTGGCACACGTTTTCGCTGTGATTCTCCGGTAGAAACTTTGGGGCGCTCTTTGAGGTCCTATGTGTTGGTTGAATAGATGAACCTTAGATTGTGTGATGCATATCGTATAATCATACCCGCGCATACTTGAGGTGACATTGGAGTATCTAGGCATTAGGGTTTTGGTTGATTTGTGTCTTAAGGTGTTATTCTAGTACGAACTCTTGGGTTGTTTGTGACACTTATAGGAATAGCCCAACGGATTGATTGGAAAGAATAACTTTGAGGTGGTTTCGTACCCTACCATAATCTCTTTGTTCGTTCTCTGCTATTAGTGACTTTGAGTGACTCTTTGTTGCATGTTGAGGGATAGTTATGTGATCCAATTATGTTATTATTGTTGAGAGGACTTGCACTAGCGAAAGTATGAACCCTAGGCCTTGTTTCAACGCATTGCAATACCGTTTATGCTCACTTTTACCATTAGTTACCTTGCTGTTTTTATAATTTCAGATTACAAAAACCTTTATCTACCATCCATATACCACTTGTATCACCATCTCTTCGCCGAACTAGTGCACCTATACAATTTACCATTGTATTGGGTGTGTTGGGGACACAAGAGACTCTTTGTTATTTGGTTGCAGGGTTGCTTGAGAGAGACCATCTTCATCCTACGCCTCCTACGGATTGATAAACCTTAGGCCATCCACTTGAGGGAAATTTGCTACTGTCCTACAAACCTCTGCACTTGGAGGCCCAAAAACGTCTATAAGAAGAAGGTTGTGTAGTAGACATCAATGGCCAGGGGCGTAGCTCTCGATCTGCTCCAGATGGCCAAACGAGTTGGCCCGCAGTACGAAGCTGTCGAATACGAAGATCCGTCCGGGGAGAAAAACCTCACCCTGGATCGCATCGTTGCCGATGATCGAAGGAGCCATCAAGCCTTTATCGTGACGGCACAGTGGAACTCTCAATGAAAGCACCAATGTCGGTGTCAAAACCGGCGGATCTCGGGTAGGGGGTCCCGAACTGTGCGTCTAAGGCTGATGGTAACAGGAGGCGGGGGACACAATGTTTACCCAGGTTCGGTCCCTCTCGCTGGAGGTAATACCCTACTTCCTGCTTGATTGATCTTGATGATATGAGTATTACAAGAGTTGATCTACCACGAGATCGTAGAGGCTAAACCCTAGAAGCTAGCCTATGATTATGATTGTTCTCGTCCTACGGACTAAACCCTCCGGTTTATATAGACACCGGAGGGGGCTAGGGTTACACAGAGTCGGTTACAAGGGAGGAGATCTACATATCCAAATTGCCAAGCTTGCATTCCACGCAAAGGAGAGTCCCACCCGGACACGGGACGAAGTCTTCAATCTTGTATCTTCATAGTCCAACAGTCCGGCCAAAGTATATAGTCCGACTGTTCGAGAACCCCCTAACCCAGGACTCCCTCAGCGACCCCTTGAGGATAGCGCCTAGCCATGTGGAACTGAAAATAAATGAGAGGCTCATTGAGCTTTACCACCGAGAGGAAATAATGTGGAGACAAAGAGCATGGATTGATTGGCTTTCTTCTGGTGACAAGAATACGAAATTCTTTCATCTACGGGAGAGTATGCGAAGGAAAAAAGAATATGATTCGGGCGCTGGAAAACGCTTTGGGAGTGTTGACAAAGGACCTAGGTGAGATGAGGACTTTGGTGCACAATTTTTATAATGATATGTATACTTCTGAGGGGGGGTCAAGGCATACAAGATGTTCTCGAACATGTTCCGAGGAAGGTAACAGCGGCTATGAACGCTAACTTATGTGCTCCATATACGAGGGACGAAGTTAATACAACACTTTTTCAGATGTCTCCCACCAAGGCTCCGGGTCCAGATGGTTTTCCGGCCCAATTTTACCAAAAACACTGGGATGTGTGTGGGGAAGATGTTACTGATGTTGTTCTCAGGATTGTCAGAGGGGAAAAGAACCCGGAGTGCATTAACAATATGATTCTTGTGTTGATCCCCAAGGTGACGAACCCAACTCTTCTCTCACAATTCCGGCCTATAAGTCTATGTAACGTCTTGTACAAGATTGCCTCAAAAGTGGTAGCTCACAGGTTAAAGCTCGTGTTGCGAGAGATAATCTCACATGAGCAGTCCACTTTCGTGCCCGGCAGACTTATAACAGATAATATAATTTTTGCTTACGAATGCTTACATTTTATGAAGCGCAACAGGTCGAAGAGCAACAACTACTGTGCGCTTAAGTTGGATATGATGAAAGCCTATGATAGGCTAGAGTGGCTGTACTTAAGAGCTATCATGGGGAGATTGGGTTTTGCACAGTCTTGGATAGATATTGTGATGTCTATGGTGTCCTCAGTCTCTTTTTCAGTCATGTTTAATGGAGAGAAGCTCCAATATTTCAACCCATCAAGAGGGATTCGGCAGGGAGATCCTATCTCCCCTTACCTTTTCTTGATTGCAGCAGAGGGCCTTTCGTGCCTCCTAAAATCTAGTTCTCTGTCATCGTCTTTGCAGGGTATTAAGGTGGCACCCACGGCTCCGTCCGTCAACCACCTTTTATTCGCAGACGACAGCCTGCTGCTATTCAAGGCTAGTGTGGAGGGTGCAGACAGGGTATCAAACTTGTTGGATACTTATTGCAGGGCATCAGGGCAGCGTATCAATAATGCAAAATCATCTATTTT
>NC_041390.1:564226718-564247566 GCF_002162155.2 Triticum dicoccoides | reverse complement strand
ATCAAAAATAAATTACAAGTGCAGAATGAGTCCCTAAGTGAGAGATATCTGGGGATGCCCACCGACGTTGGACACTCGAAGAATGACACCTTTAAATATTTGCGTGATAGGGTGTGGGAGAAGATTAAAGGATGGATGGAGAAACTATTGTCTGCAGCAGGCAAGGAGGTGTTGATCAAATCAATTGCCCAAGCAATCCCGGTGATTTCCATGTCATGTTTCAGACTTCCTAGAGGATTATGTGAGAGTATTACTTCAATAATCAGACAATTCTGGTGGGGCAGCAAACGAGGAAAACGAAAACCAGCCTGGGTCGCTTGGGATATTATGGTCAGACCAAAATATATGGGAGGACTTGGTTTTCGAGATTTGGAGCTGTTTAATCTAGCTCTTCTTGCTAGGCAAGCATGGAGGATACAAAATGACACGGAGTCATTGAGCGCAAGAATACTAAAGTCCATTTACCACCCAGATTGTTCTTTGCTTGATGCGGAGCTGGGAGCGCATCCTTCGCAAATCTGGAGGGCTATCCTAGACGGAAGGGATATCATGTCGCAGGGCATTACACAGAGAATTGGTCATGGCGAGTCCACTAACATCTGGCGCGACAACTGGATTCTGAAGCAAAGTTACAAAAGGTCGATTACATCTTTAGTCCCGTCGCCACCGCTGCATGTGTCGGGGCTCATTGAAACAACTACAACGTCGTGGCCGGTGGAGTTGATAAGATCGGTCTTCACACCCATAGATGCAGAAGCAATACTACAGATCCCACTATGCATGCGAAGGGTTGATGACTTCTGGGCCTGGGAAGAGGAGCCGAGGGGAAATTTCTCAGTTAGCTCTGCCTATCGGATACTTGTCCGGACGAAGGCCGTCGGGAGGATTGGTTGGAAGGGAGAGAAGAAGCATCAACAGCTCAGGGGGGAAAGAAGAAAATGGAATTCAGTTTGGAAGCTGCGAGTCCCGTCAAAGATCAAAGTTTTCTTATGGCGTTTGGCCAAACACTCTATTCCATCGGGTGAGCTCTTGCTAAGGCGCAATATGGCAACCACGGCGGCATGTCACCTCTGCGGAGTTCGTGATACTTGGAGACATGCCTTACTGGATTGCCCGGTCTCACGGAGTACTTGGGCACTATCATCTGATGTGATTCTTGATCAGCTAAGTATGAACGAGCAGGAGTGCGCGAAGAAGTGGTTGTTCAAGTTACAGGAAGCGCTACCCACTGAAGAATTCGTCAGGGCGGCCGTGTCACTTTGGGCGATTTGGGGGGCGCGAAGAAAAACTATCCATGAAGACATCCATAAAAGTCCACACGCCATCCACAGCTTTATCAATTTCTATTTGCAAGATATTCAGGTGCTTTCACCAAAGAAAGTTACAAGGGTGACTTCCACTATATGCCCCGCTGGTTGGTTAGCACCCCAAGAATACCACTCCAAGATTAATGTAGATGCAGCTGTAGGCCGGGGAGGCCGCTATGGTTCAGTTGCTACAATTTGTCGGGACTCAGGAGGAGGATTCCTGTGAGCATCTGCTATGGTGTTCAACTTGGTCGACCCAGCCACATTGGAGGCATGTGCAATTCGAGAGGGTTTCTCCTTGGCGATGGATTTGAACCTAGACATGTTATATATGGCGTCCGACTCCAAGGGGGTGGTCCAGGAGATCAAGAAGGGAAGTGCAACCACGTACGGAGCAATTATTCGGGAGATCAATCAACAAATTTCTTCTTTTACTTCATGATTTTTAGATCATGATCTTAGGAGCTCAAATGTCAAAGCTCACAATTTAGCGAAACATACTTTAACTCTTAGACGTGGCCGTCATGTTTGGTTAGGCCAGCCCAATGAAATTCCCTTCGTCCCTTTAAACATTGTGACGGATGAATAAAGTTTCACAAGGTTGTCTAAAAAAAAGCTGACAATGATCTATAGCCGCGATCTGAATAGTATTCGCTAAAGAAAAAACCACGACCGAAAAGGGATTAGCAAAAAAGAAAGATTCTTCTAAAAAAGGCAAAAAAAGAAGATGAATTTATATGAGGAAAAAAGAAGTTCTTTATGGGCCGGAACAGATGCCGATATAAACGAACGAAGCAATTTCCATTTCTTCCAACACGTTACACTATGTACAACTTCTCAAGCGTACAGGGAAAGTCTGGCCGTGCCCGGATGGACGCATGGGACTAGACAAGCGTGTTGCAGGATGCCGTGGCGGGGTCGTACAACGCCGGGAGCAGGTACTTCCTCCCGTTGGCGCCGTTGGCATTGTAGCTGGCGCCGGTGGCGGGGTCGACGAGCAGGTTGCCGGCGTAGCCCGGGTACGCGCCGCTGCCGTAGACGCCGGGGCACGCCGTGCAGGCCTCCAGGGACGCGCCCTTGGGGCCCTGGTAGTAGCCGTCCCCGTACGGGTTGCTCACGGTGCCGGCCACCATGGTGGCGAGGACCATCACCATGCCGTCCATCCCGACGTCGCCGTTGGGCGCCACCAGTGGCGCGCCCTGCGGCCCGTACTGCGGCTGCGCGAACGGCCACGCGCACTGCCCGGGGCACTGCTTCACGGAGTTGCCCACCCAGATGTGCGTGGAGTCGCCGCCGGCGGACGACCCGTGCCTGCCGCACCGGCTGCTGCAGAAGCCCTCCACGGCCACGTCCTCGTCGGTGAACACCAGCGCGATGCCGCCCTTCTTGGCGCCGACGCTCGCGGCGAGCTGGTCGATCTGGGCCAGGGTTAGCGACGTGCCGAGGGAGCACTGCTCGTCGGTCACCTGCTCGGCGAGGAGCACATGCGTAGCACCGGCGTGGCCGTTAGCGGCAGCGGCTTTCGACAGGTAGAGCTGCTCGATGGTGCCCCACCACTGCCCGACCGAGGGCGTGGCGGCCCCGTTGGGCGCGGAGTTCAGCGAGACGACGAAGTCGGCGACGATGGACCTCTGCGCGGGCGTGAACTTGCCGTACCAGAGGATGGACACGGGGATGTCGCCGCCGAGCACGCCGCCCTGGTGGTACGTGAGCCGGTCGCTCTCCGGAGGCACGTACAGCTCCATCAGCCTCCTGCTCCCGGCGGAGAGCTGCGCCAGGCTGAGCACCATGGCCACTATCAGAGCAATCGTAGCCATTGCCGACTTGCTTAAACGAAACACTTGCGAACTGTGAGAGCTAACACTCGGTGATCGAGCTCCTACTCTTGCTTGTGACTTGGTGCTGTGGTGATGGGATGAGTGGAATTGCACCCGCTCATGGCTCTTATTTATAGGCGTGGTCGCGCCCCGGCTCGTGCGACTTCGGCGATGGTTCCTATCCTACTCCTCTCGTGTACCCCTACCGTCCTACGTGCGGCATAAGGTATGATCCGGGGAGGGAAGGGTGGTATGGGTATGGCGTGGCGGGCGGGGGGACAGAGCGGGGGCAGCGATGAGCTGTGCAGCGCGCGCACGCCGGAGCGTGTCGCTCGCGCCGCGCGCCGCGCTGCCCAGTTGCTTCCGGGCACGGCTCCAGACGCAGCGGCGACGCACGCGAGTCAAATTTGGGGCGATACTCTATTCCCGCTCCAACGGATGACGACATGGCTGGGCAGATTCCCGTCGCCTATCGATGAGCGCCACAGCTGTCCGCGGAAGGTTCCCAAGAGCATAGGGTCAGCTTTGGGCGGATGGATATGTTTCAGTGAACTCATCGATGAGAGCATCTCCAGCCGCGCCCCTATAAAGGCCTCCTAGGCGTTTTTTTCGCGCCGGCGTAGAAAAATTGACCCAGTCACGTCTTCAGGAGCCCGATTTTCACCGATCTGGACCGAATTTAGCGCCGGCGGACCCAAGCCGAACCCGGCACGCTGGGGGGCGCCGGGGCGAGCGGTTTTGGCGCGAAAGAGCCGCGGGCCCGCCGCGTCAGCGACACCGCGCGTCTCCTTCCCCGAACGCCACGGTTTTCCGCGATGAATCAATGGCAAGGCTGCCGCCGGTCAGCCTTACCAGTGATTCCTCACGGGCGGCGCGTCACGGGGCGGCGCGCTATATAAGCCGGTGGCTTCCCTTGGCTCTGGCCACACCAGCCCTAGCCCGCCCTCTACCTCCCCCGAGCGCCGCCGCCGAGCCCTCCCTCTCCCTCCCTCCCTCTCCCGATGGCCGAGCGATTCCCCGGCGATGAGGCCGCGGCCAACGGCTTCGGCCGCCGATCGCTCCGCGAACAGGAATCTTGACTCCTGTTCCAGGCGAACATCCCGGCGTCGTCGGACATGCGCGCCGGGCCAACGGGGTGGAGACTCAGCAACGGGGGAGTGCCCATTCCCCCGTTGCCCGACGCCGTGGCGAAACCGGGCTACTTCGCCGACGAGGTCGACGTCGTGCGCGTCTCCCTCACCAACGCCCAGCTCGCCCTCCCCGAGTACGCCGCCGACAACATAGCGGCGTGGACGACGTATTTCCAGCGCCGACAGCAACAGAGGATGGCGTCCACCAACGGCACGCCGGTGGTGGGCGGACCGAAGAACAGTGAGGGACGCCACATGTGGTGGGGTGTCCCCGGCCGCACCCTCGAGGGCGTTCTGACGTACCTCGAGGGCGGCAACGACCCGCCGTTGGCATACCCCCGGCGAGGGCGGCCCCACGGCCACGGCTCACCGCCGACACGACGGGCAATGGTTGCCCAGGAGGTTCGGCGCCTCCTCATCTTCCTCCTCCTCCCGCTCTTCCTCACACTCGTCCGGCGCTCCGGCGCTGCTCGGCGTCAAGGCCGAGCCCGCGGCGGAGACGCCGCTCGGCCGGCGCACTTGCAGCTCCGGCATCGTCATCAATGAGGGCGGCCGGCGCGCCCCCTCGTCGGCTCCTCCGCGCTTCGTCAAGCCCAAGACGGAGCCGGGCCTGGCGCCGGTGAAGACAGAGCCGGGCCTCCCCGCGGTGAAGACGGAGCACGGCGGCGACGTCGAGCTCGACGACGACGCGGCCCTAGAATGGGCGCGCGCGGACTCCCTGAAGATGGCGAGGGAGCGCCAGTGCGCCGCCCTGCGGCGATTCGCGCAGCGCCGCCGGGGCCGCGACGAGAGAGGAATCGTCGTCATCGAGGACAGCGACGACGACGCCGCGCCGCCGCCACCAGCTCGCATAGGCGACGCCGGTCAGGGGTCCACCAGGGACGGCCGCGTCAAGGAGGAGAAGCCGGATGACGACGACGACGACGACTACTACTCCGCTTTTAGTCAGTTCTTTTTTCAATTATATATATTATGTAATAAAAACCCGCTTTTTAAATGTAATATATGCCGAACTTCGCCGAACTTTGAATTTTGCTATATTTTTTAAATTATTTTAAACGCACCTGGGGACGGCCCTGGGACCGGCGGCTGGGGACTAACTCGACCCCAGACCCGGTTTTTGCACCGGCTCATCCCCGGGGGCGATTTTAGGCGCCCCTGGAGGGCCAACGGCTGAAGATGCTCTGAGCTTCCATGCATGGTGGGCTAGTGGCGCCGGGGGGTGCAAACTTTACGCCGGCCAAACCGCGGTCCGATGCTTCCCTAGTCATGGCCGGCGCCGGCAGATTACGTAGCCACTGTGCTCCTTTGCTTAGAAAACAGCCGTGATGGCCGCTCAGTAGAGTTAGACTGCTTGATTGTTTGCCGGGGATTAACGGCATGTAAAATCGGTAAGAGTCTTCCTAAGTCTCAGTCGACCAAGACATAACATAATCTCAGTCGGTGTTATATCCATTAGAGCAACTCCAACATACCGACCCATTTCGTCCACGTGTGCTCGTTTGGATCGTGGCGGAAGAAAAGTCGGCACAACGCGTCGGCCCAAACGGACGCGCGTCTGCTTTTCGTCCGCCTGCCGACACACCATTTTTAGCCTGATGTGCGTCGCCGTGGACACGAGACGGCCGCGCGTGCCATGCGGCAAATATTCCCCCTGGCCCGCCAGTTGGTGGCAACGCATCCACCATTCCCTCCAATTTCCCAAAAATCCTCCCGCCCGCGCACTCCCGGCCGCTCGCCATAGATGACGCCCTCGATGATGCCGCCGGCCTCGCCTCCCTCGCCTCGTCCGGCCTCTCCTCCGCCCCCCACCAGCAAAGGCAAGCCCCACGCGCTCACAAGACCGCTGCGCCGCCCAAGAAGAAGCTGACGCCGGAGGAGCGGGTCGTGCAGCCGGTCAAGAGGAAGGGCCGAAGGCACGTGGCAGACGCAAGGGACCAAGGGACGAAGCAGCAACCGCAGCCGCCCTTGCTGCCGTCTGATACGTCTTCAACGTATCTATAATTTTTGATTGCTCCATGCTATATTATCTACTGTTTTGGACTATATTGGGCTTTATTTTCCACTTTTATATTATTTTGGGATTAACCTATTAACCGGAGGCCCAGCCCAGAATTGCTATTTTTTGCCTATTTCAGTGTTTCGAAGAAATGGAATATCAAACGGAGTCCAAACGGAATAAAATCTCCGGGAACGTGATTTTCTCACCGAACGTGATCCGGAAGACTTGGACCCTACTCCAAGGAGTCAAAGAGGCGGTCACGAGGGTGGGGGGCGCCCCCCCTAGGGCGTGCCCCCTGCCTTATGGGCCCCTCGGTGCTCCTCCGACGTACTCCTTCCTCCTATATATACCTACGTACCCCCAAACGATCAGAACAGGAGCCAAAAACATAATTCCACCGCCGCAACTTTCTGTATCCACGAGATCCCATCTTGGGGCCTGTTCCGGAGCTCCGTCGGAAGAGGGCTGTCATCACGGAGGGCTTCTACATCATCATAGCCTCTTCGATGAAGTGTGAGTAGTTTACCTCAGACCTTCGGGTCCATAGTTAGTAGCTAGGCTTCTTCTCTCTTTTTGGATCTCAATACAAAGTTATCCCCCTCTCTTGTGGAGATCTATTTGATGTAATCTTCTTTTTGCGGTGTGTTTGTTGAGACCAATGAATTGTGGGTTTATGATCAAGTCTATCTATGAATAATATTTGAATCTTCTCTGAATTCTTTTATGTATGATTGGTTATCTTTGCAAGTCTCTTCGAATTATCCGTTTGGTTTGGCCAACTAGATTGGTAATCCTTACCATGGGAGAAGTGCTTAGCCTTGGGTTCGATCTTGCGGTGTCATTTCCCAGTGACAGAAGGGGCAGCAAGGCACGTATTGCATCGTTGCCATCAAGGATAACAAGATGGGGTTTATTTCATATTGCATGAATTTATCTCTCTACATCATGTCATCTTGCTTAAAGCGTTACTCTGTTTTTAACTTAATACTCTAGATGCATGCTGGATAGCGGTCGATGAGTGGAGTAATAGTAGTAGATGCAGAATCGTTTCGGTCTACTTGTCACGGACATGATGCCTATATACATGATCATGCCTAGATATTCGCATAACTATGCTCAATTCTGTCAATTGCTCAACGGTAATTTGTTCACCCATCGTAGAATATTTATGCTCTTGAGAGAAGCCACTAGTGAAATCTATGGCCCCCAGGTCTATTCTCATCATATCAATCTCCATCACTTTAATCTTGCTTTGCTTTTTACTTTGCATCTTTATACCAAAAATATCAAAAATATTATATCTATCAGATCTCACTCTCGTAAGTGACCGTGAAGGGATTGACAACCCCTAATCGCGTTGGTTGCGAGTAGCTATCACTTTGTGCAGGTACGAGGGACTTGAGCGTGGCCTCCTACTGGATTGATACCCTGGTTCTCAAAAACTGAGGGAAATACTTACGCTACTCTGTTGCATCATCCCTTCCTCTTCGGGGAAAACCAACGCAAGCTCAAGACGTAGCACCATCGCACAGCAGGAGGACACCAACGTCTGCATCGCGGCGGCAACGAGGGAGGCACTGTTCTACCTAGAGTTAAACCCTGGCCAACACAGGCTCATCAACGCCGCCATGGCCGCGACCAGCACCAGCTAGTCCGCGTTTCCTCAGATGGTGCTGCCGAAGTCACCGCGCGCGTCGGCGACGCACCTGATCCCCGGCTTCCACAACTACCTGCATGCCTCCCAACTCTCCGGGGAATGCTCGCCGGAGGTGAGAGTGGTGGCTCCTTCCACGCCCGCGCCCATCGACCTCAATGCCACCCCGGTGGCTGATGCCTCGCCATCCGGTGGGACCAGGAAACACGCGCAGGAGATGCCAGCCGACGTGCTCCCCGACGCCCGCAACCTGTTCGATAGAATGCCGGCGGCCGCCGCCAACGAGATGGCCACCCGTTTCATGGAGAGCATCATCTTCGAGGGTGGTCCGGCGGCCGCTGGCGGTGCCATCGCGGCTGGCTACGATCCCGATGAGAGCCAAAGCCAGGACGGCCGAGGGACGTTCACACCGGCGACCTATGATCAAGCTGGCATGTACGATGCCTTCATGCAAGATCAGGTCGGCCTGGACCTGGACGGCTTCCCGCTGCACCACGAGTTTCCGGAGGACTACGGGCGAGGAAGAGGATGAGTTGGAAATCGACGGGGAGCCTTTGTTCGAGGACGAGCTCGCCAACCAAGTGGCCGGGGCGAAGCCGAAGTGCAAGAGCAAGCGGACGAAGGCATACACGACGGTCGAGGACAAGCTCCTTTGTGAGTGTTGGAGGTACATTGGGCAAGACCCAATGGTCGGCCCCGAACAAAAGATATCAACCTTTTGGATTCGTGTCAACCGTGAGTACTGTTACGGCATATCTCTCTCAAGGTAGTTTTGGTGATTGATGACAACATGTTTGCGGACTAATCATGTGCTTTGAGTAGTTCACAGATTCATCCCTCGCACGAGACGTTTTCTTCCCTTCGGAGTGTCTTTCAAGACGGTGTAGCTCTTTCGTTTCTCTCTCGGTGGACTAGTTGCATAGAGGGCACCGTACTATCAAGAGGGGGTCCGCTGGGGTATTGCATGGGTGGAATCAACACGTACACATCAGCTTCTCACCCTCCGAGCTCTTCCATTCCATTGAAGAGAACTCTCCTCTTTTCTTTGTCCTGTCTGGGTCCCAGCAGTAGTATGCGCAACCCAGCGGTAGTACCGTTGAGGAGCCACAAGCGGCAGTACCGCTCCGTAGCGGTAGTACCGCCCGTGACTCCACAGTAGTAGTACCGCTGGGGTGCCTGGCACCACCGCCTCGTCCTTAGCCTCTTTGGAGAGATCCTCTCTCTCTCTCTTCTGTGTCCCAGCGGTAGTACGGCCGAAGGGTCACAAGCGGCAGTCCCGCTCCGTAGCGGTAGTACCGCCCGTGACCCCGCTGTCGTAGTACCGCTGGGTTGTCTGGCTCCTACCGCCTCAACTCGAGGGCTCTTTTTCTCGTGTCGGGTTTTGCGGCACTAGTTGCGGTTGTAGAGGCGGTAGTACCATTTCAGGAGCGGTAGTACCGCCCTTACCGCCGCGGTAGTACCGCGTTGGGTCCTATTCCCTACTAGTCTTCTCTGCGCGGCAGTACCGCTGGCTGGAGCGGCAGTACCGCTGACCTAGCGGTAGTACCGCCCCCTCTTAGCGGTAGTACCGCCCTGTGCGGGGCTGGTTGGTGGGGGCAACGGTTGGTTTGTTGCCCCCACTATAAAAGGGGGTCCCCTTCTTCCCTTTGACCTACCTCTTCCCCCTCAAGCTCCATTAATGCTCAAGCTCCATTAAATGCTCCAAGCTCCATTTTCGCCCGATCTATCTCTCTAGCCAATCAAACTTGTTGATTTGCTCGAGAGTGGTTGAGAAGGCCCCGATCTACACTTCCACCAAGGGATTTTCGATTCCCCCACTCATCCCTAGCGGATCTTGTTACTCTTGGGTGTTTGAGCACCCTAGACGGTTGAGGTCACCACGGAGCCATAGTCCATTGTGGTGAAGCTTCATGGTTTTGTTGAGAGCCTTCGATTAAGTTGTGGAGATTGCCCCAACCTTGTTTGTAAAGGTTCGGTCGCGGCCTTCAAGGGCACCAATAGTGGAATCACGGCATGTCGCATTGTGTGAGGGCGTGAGGAGAATACGGTGGCCCTAGTGGCTTCTTGGGGAGCATTGTGCCTCCACACCGCTCTAACGGAGACGTACTTCCCCTCAAAAGGAAGGAACTTCGGTAACACATCCTCGTCTTCATCGGATCCACTCTTGGTTATCTCTTACCTTTACTTGTGCAAGCTCTTTAGTGTTACTTCTCTTGCTTGCTTTTATGCTTGTTGTTATTGCATCATATAGGTTGCTCACCTAGTTGCACATCTAGACAACCTACTTTGATGCAAAGTTTAATTTGATAAAGAAAAGTTAAAAATTGGTAGTTGCCTATTCACCCCCCCCCCCTCTAGTCAACCATATCGATCCTTTCAATTGGTATCAGAGCCTCGTCTCTTTATTAAGGACTTTACCGTCCAAAGGGTATGGTTGATACCGTAGACGGTGTGGAGGAACACTCCGGTGTGAATCCGATCTCGTCTACGGGCGATGGGGGAACCTCGATCTCTCGTGAGGAGTTCAATGTGGCCTTAGAGACATTGAAGACCTCCATGACGACCGAGGTTGAAAGCATGTTTACTAAATTTCTTGAGGGGATTAAACTATCCACCGCACCGTTGAAAGTGGGTGACCCCACCGACAAGGTGACGGATGCTATCCCCGACAAGGGGGAAGCTAGTAGTGAAAAGGCTCCTTCTAGTGGTAAAAGTGGCACCGGCATCTTTGCTCATGTGGAACCACCACTTGTTTATGGTGGACCGGTTCCTTCTACTCATTTGAATCATGTTGGTCCTCCCCCTAAGATTGTGAAAAATGAGGACTTTGATTCCTGGGTTTACCGCTTTAAACGTCATTTAAATCATGTGAACACTAACCTTTGGAGAATCATTGAAGAAGGTTTCTATCTGCATGATCCAAGCAACTTCACTCCTCAAGAAGCCGCGGATAATCAATTCAATGAGAATGCTCTCTTCATCATTCAAGATGCAATTCCACCCGAAGACCTACCTCATATTCGTCCCTTCGCCTTGTCCAAAGATGCATGGCATTGTGTTGTCTCTCTCTACCAGGGAAGCGCAAGCATTCAACGCTCCAACTATGAAGTGGTGCAAGATGAGGCCGATGAGTTTGCTATGAAAGAAGATGAAGAACCTCGTGAGCTTTATCGGAGAGTAACTAAACTCGCGGTCTCACTACGAGATCACGGGAGCAAGGACACGGCTGATAATTGGATCAAGCGCAAATTCCTCAAGGCAATGATGCCTTACCACAAGGCCATGTCCTCCGTCATTCGTCAAAGACCGTACTTCCACACTTTGACCTCAAGCGAAGTGTTGGATGAGTTTGTGGCCATGAACATTTTGGACAAGACCGCCGACAATGCGGTGCTCCGTTCTCAACGGGCAAAGAAGCATAACCTTGCATTGAAGGCCAAGCTCACCGTTGAAGAAGAAGAAGAGGAAGAAGAGGAGAGCAACCCCGAAGATACGAAGTATGCGTATCATGAACACATGGCACTTGCTTTAAGGCAATTTTGGAGCAAGAAAAACTCAAGGCCAAACTTTAGCAAAAACAACTCAAGTGGCACGAAGAGCAAGCAACGTGTAAGGACTTGCTACAATTGCGGCAACGTGAGTCATTTTGTTGCGGAGTGCCCGTATGAGAAGAGAGAAGACAATGGTGGCAAGCTCATCCGAAAGGACAAGGCCAAGTCGTTCCCCAACAAGAGCAACTTCACCAAGAAGACTCCTCCCAAGGCATTGGTGGTACAAGAAGAGTACAATGAGGATGATGACGATGATGAAGGTGATGAGTCGGTTGCCATGGCCTCCGTTGCCATTGCCACGACTTCACGGGTGTCTCTCTTCGACTCACCCAATGAGAGCATCACCGCCAAGTGCCTCATGGCTAAAACCACCAACAAGGTAACCCCCAACATCAAAACTACCATCATTAATCATCCTTCTCCGACGGATAGCATTAATGAACTTGAGGGAGCTAATGTGGAGGCTAATTAGTTTGAGGCCTTTATGGGAAAACTCAAGGGAAAATCCAAGAAGCACTTTGTTGCTCTCTTGGAACAACTTGGTGAAGCCAATGACATGATCGGGGCTCACGAAGACACCATCACTAAGATGGAAGGGCATAGTCGTGACTATGCCGATGAGATTTCGGATCTTTCCAATGCTCTTGAGGAAGAGCGTGGTCTTCGTTTGGCTCTTGAGGAGTCACACAATGTTGATCATGCTAAGTTAAAGAAAGATTATGATCATGTTCTCATAGTTTCTCATGTGCAAAACTCCGAGAAGGCCGAACTTGAGGTTGATCTTGCTAGACTCAAAGAGGAGTTTGATCTACTTGACAAGGCTCACAAGGTCTTGAAGGGTGCTCATGCTAGCCTCAAAGAGTCTCATGATCAACTTCAAGTAAAGCTAACCAAGGAAAAAGCCACTTTCCCTCGTATGATGTTAATTGATAATGCAAATGCTACTAACCCGTGTTGTGAGCATGTGCATCTCGTTGAGGAGAACGCTAAGCTAAAGGGGCAACTTGAGAGAGGTCTTGCTACTTGCATACAAGGCAAGAAGAACCTCAACGATCTCTTGATCAACCAAAAGGGAGTTGTGGCCAAGGAAGGGGTTGGGTATGTGCCCGACTCCAAGAACAAGAAGAAGAATGACAAGACCAAACGACCTCATCCTCTCATGCAAACCTTTGTGAAGGAGGGAGAGAGTGCCTCCGAGGAGAAGAAGAAGAACAATGCAAAGGGTGGCAATGTCAAGAAGGGCAATGTCACCCCTCCCAACAAAGTCGGCGATTTTAATCCTTCTTATGTGTTATGCCGTGCTAGTGATGGGCATGTTTATGCCAAATTTGTTGGTTCTCTTCATGAATACATTGAATGGTCTATTTGGGTTCCAAAGACCCTTGTTACTAACATCAAAGGACCCATTACAAAATGGGTACCTAAAACCAAGCATTGATCTCTTGTAGGTGTTTGCTTCCGGCGGGGGATCATGGTTGCTCGATAGCGGAGCTACAAATCATATGACCGGAAGCAAGGACTTGGTGGTGGACATGCACAAGGTTCCATCTATGCCCACCAATGTCGAGTGGGGTGACGCCACATCTTCTAAGGTATTGGGACTTGGCAAGGTGGTCATCTCTCATGATCTCACGATAGAGAATGTCATGCTTGTTGAGTCCCTTGCATACAATTTACTTTCCATTCGTCAACTTGCAATCATGGGCTTTGCCACTTTCTTTGATATCGATACCGTGGCCCTCTTGTGGAGCAAGACTCTTAAAGTAGCCTTTGTTGGGCATGTCGAGAACGGTCTATATGTGATTAACTTTTCGGAACGGCCCACTAAGACCGCGACATGCCTAATGGCTAAAGTTGATGTGGGATGGCTTTGGCATCGCCGTTTAGCCCATGTCAATATGAGATCTTTGCAAAGTCTCCTCAAGGGGGACCATGTCCGTGGACTAACGAATGTTAGTTTTGCTAAAGATCGTGCTTGCAGTGCTTGTATCGAAGGAAAGCTACATGAGAAGGCTCACCCTCCCACGCTATCATTTATTCAAAGAGGCCTTTGGAGCTCCTTCACATGGATCTCTTTGGGCCTCCATCCTTCGATAGTCTTGGAGGTAGGAAGTATTGCTTGGTGATTGTGGATAACTACTCAAGGTACACGTGGGTGTATTTCTTCAAGAGGAAGAGCGAGACCCAACAAACCGTCATTGACTTTGCAAATGAAGCACAACGTCAACACAATGCAAAGATCTTGACAATAAGAAGTGACAACGGCACCGAGTTCAAGAACTACACCTTGGATGAGTTTCTTAGTGATGAGGGAATCAAGCATCAATATTCCGCACCCTACACCCCTCAACAAAACGGTGTTGCGGAGAGGAAGAACCAGACGTTGATGGATGCGACAAGGACCATGATGGCGGAGTTCAAGTCTCCGTACAACTTTTGGGCTGAAGTGATCAACATCGCGTGTCATGCATCCAATCGGCTCTACCTCTGCAAGGGCTTGAACAAGACTCCATATGAGATACTCACCGGTAACAAGCCCAACCTCAAGTACTTCCGGGTATTCGGGTGTAAGTGTTTCATTCTCAAGAAAGGTGTTCGGTTGTCTAAATTTGAGGCTAGAGCTTATGAGGGCATATTTGTTGGTTATGCTACAAACTCTCATTCTTACCGTGTCCTCAATAAATCCACGGGACTTATTGAGGAGACGTGTAACGTGGAGTTTGATGAGAATAACGGCTCCCAAGTGGAGCAAAGTGGCACTTGTGATGTAGGTGATGAAATTCCTCCCCAAGCCATAAGAAGAATGGGAGTTGGCTTTATCCTACCCATTGATGAAACCATTGTGGCCGAAGGAGAAGGACAAAGCTCCACTCAAGTGGAGCCATCACCAACCCAAGGCCCACATGCTTCCGAAGAACAACATGAAGGCCCTCATCCTCAAGAACATGACCAAGGGCAAGATCACGCTCAAGACGGTGTTGACACATCAAGTGATGCCCAAGGTCAAGTTCTCTCCTCCGAGCAAGTTCAAGAACAAGAACAAGCCCAAGACGACGCTCAAGATGATCAAGTGACCACTCCTCGTCTCACCCCCGAGGAAGAATTAGAGTGTCGTGCCGCCAAGGTTGCTTCCAAGCTCTCCACCAAGGATCATCTCATGAAGAATGTGCTTGGAAGCTTAAGAAAGGGGGTAAGCACTCGTAGACAATTAGCAAATTATTGTGAGCATCACGCGTTTGTCTCTTGTGTGGAACCCCACAAGGTCTATGAGGCGCTAGAAGATCCGGATTGGCTCAATGCCATGAATGAAGAACTCAACAACTACGAGCGCAACAAAGTGTGGAGATTGGTGCCAAGACCGACCTGGAATCACAATGTCATAGGAACCAAGTGGATATTTAAGAACAAGCAAGATGCCCATGGGATTATCATTCGCAACATGGCTCGTTTGGTAGAACAAGGCTACTCCCAAGTCGAGGGTATCGACTACGGTGAAACCTTTGCTCCCGTTGCTCATCTTGAATCCATTCGCATGTTGATTGCATATGCTTCTCATCATAACTTCAAGTTACAACAAATGGATGTGAAGAGTGCTTTTCTTAATGGTCCTATTAATGAATTGGTTTACGTCAAGCAACCCCCCGGGTTCGAGGATCCCTACTTTCCCGATCATGTGTATCAACTCGATAAGGCACTCTATGGCCTTAAACAAGCCCCACGTGTGTGGTATGACCACCTTACCGAGTTGCTACAAGACCGTGGTTTTGAAGTTGGGCTAATCGACCCGAGTTGTTTGTGTGTCAATTATATGTTGATGATATTATCTTTGGTTCTCCTAACAAAGCTTTCAATGAGGAATTTGCCGCTCTCATGACCTCAAAGTTCGAGATGTCCTCCATGGGAGAGTTGAAGTTCTTTCTAGGGTTCGAGGTGAAGCAAAGAAGAGAAGGAACCTTCGTCAATCAATCCAAATACACTCAAGACATGCTCAAGAGATTCAAGCTAAGTGACGTCAAGCCGGCTTCCACTCCAATGCCCACCAAGTGCCAACTTGACTTAGATCCCAATGGTAAAGTGTTGGATCAAAAGGTATATCGCTCCATGATTGGATCCTTGCTTTACCTTTGTGCATCTAGACCGGACATCATGTTGAGTGTGGGAATTTGTGCACGGTTTCAAGCCGCACCTAAGGAAAGTCACTATGTGGCGGTCAAATGAATCTTCCGATATTTGGCTCATACCCGAAACTTTGGCTTATGGTACCCAAGAGGATCAAACTTCAAGCTTGTAGGGTACTCGGATTCCGATTGGGCGGGAGACAAAGTGGATAGGAAGTTCACTTCCGGAGGGTGCCAATTCCTTGGTTGCTCTTTGGTAAGTTTGTCTTCCAAAAAGCAAAGTTGTGTGTCTCTCTCATCCACCGAGGCGGAGTATGTAGCAGCCGATAGTTGTTGTGCACAACTCTTATGGATGAGGCAAACTTTAAAGGATTACGGTGTCACTTGTGACAAAGTGCCTCTTTGGTGTGACAATGAAAGTGCCATCAAGATCTCTCTCAACCCGGTGCAACACTTCAAGACGAAGCATATTGAGATTCGGTATCACTTCATCCGGGATCACATTAGGCGAGGAGAGATCGAGCTCAACTATGTCAACACTCATGACAACCTTGCAGATATTTTCACGAAGTCCTTGGATGAAGCAAGATTTCGCGAGTTAAGGCATGAGCTAAATATCATTGATTCGAGCAATGTGGCTTGAACCCTTGCACAACCCACCATGCTCAATTTGCTGTCTAGTTTAGGTGTAGGCATGGACATAGGGGGAGTGTTGTTCTCTCAATGAACTCTCCCTCCCCCCCATTATGCATAAATTGATCAAGTCTTTCTCTTTAACCATTGATTGATGGTAGTTGTGTTTCAAAGACGAGTTTTGGTCATGGGCTCAAGGTTAAAATCTTTGCGGCGCCATACCTCTTGACTCAAACATAGGTGGCCTCGGCCACCGCCCTCTCTTTAAGAGGTGTGTCTTGGCCGTTTGCTGGTGTGCTCTCTTTTCTTGCCGTTTTGTTTTTCCTCGAGCTAGGCCATGTTGTTTGGTTGCCGTGGCGTACTGGGCGGTACTACCGCTGGTGGTGTGCGGTACTACCGCTTATAAGTGGTACTACCGCCCCCCAGCGCGGTACTACCGCTGAGGGATGGGACCAGGGGGTTATATCGGGGAAGGGGGAGGTTTCTTCTCCCCCATACCCATTCGCTTCGCCCCCTCTTTCCTCTTCCTCTCTCCAGCCTCCTCTCGCCGCGGGAGGGCTCCGGCGGATCTCCGTCTCCGGGGCATCCCTCTCCATTTCCTTCGGTGGAGTCGATCCCCACCTCATTCTCTTGCCATGGATGCCGGTATTGCCCCCGTTCCTTCTCTTCTTTTGTCTCGTTTTTCAGATCTTGTTCTTAGGGGCAATGGTGGTTGCATCTCTAGATTTTTGACTAAATCTAGGCTTGAGTAGGTTGGAGAAGGCAACTAGACTATCTTGATTAGAGTTTGGTAGGAATGTTTTTGAATTTGGCAGGCCGGTAGTGCCGGATCTGACCATGGTAGCAAGAAACTGTTGTTTCCCCGTCTCGAGCGGTACTACCGCTCTCTTTGGAGCGGTACTACCGCTTGGGCGGTACTACCGCGAGCATGTCACGGTACTACCGCTGCCTGCCAAGCTCCATCATATTCCTGCCTTTTCTTTGATCCTTTTGTTGTGTTTGTTGGCTTATGCTCGTTCTTTCTGGTTGTTTTGTGTGTTCTTGTGTTTGGCTCCAGGTGATGAACATCCTGAGCATCAAGCTCGCCATATCAACCCTGGGCGTGCAACATCAAAACGCTACCGCACCTCTGAGCCAGCCGGTGGTTCCTCTAGCACCCAACCGCCTCCAGCAAGTGTTCCTCCACCTCCTCAGCACTCGAAGAGATCCTCCACCAAGCCAAAGGGGAAGAATGTGACTGAGATGACCAACAAGGAGTTTTGGGAAAGGCGTCGCCGCAATCCCTATGAGGTGGACCAAGAACCCACTTTGGTCAACCGCCCGTTCTGGAACCGACTTCAGTTTGCCATCTATTTTGATGTGATCAAGGCCAAGAAGAATCTCTTTGTTGATGTTCACTCCATTGACACTGATGCTATGGAGAAGGACCCGGAGTACTTTGGCGAAGCCCTTCAAATGTGCACTCAGCTGAACATTCTCAGGATCATGCAATTCAACAAGGATTTCGATGCATATTTGGTGGCTCAATTCTTTGCCACCGTTCATCTTAAGACGGACGTCGACAGAATTCTGACATGGATGACCAATGGCAAGCTGCTTTCCGTCCAGTGGAAGGCTTTCATGGAGTTACTTGATGTGGTGGATCATGGGCTTGAGACCAGTCGGTTTCCGCCCTCACCGCAATGCTACGTCCACCCACAAGCAAGCCCTTTGTCCCTACTGCACTGTGAAAGTTCATCCAGTGACTGAGAAGAAAACCTATGAGCTGTCTCCATATCTGGACATTCTTCATCGCATCTTCCGTGAGACTCTCTTCCCTCGGATCGGGAATCTGGATATGGTCCACTCTTACCTCGTGGACATGCTCCTTTTCTGTCAGCATGAGAAGGAAGCAAACACTGGAGAGATCCTGGATATTTCTCATGTCATGTGGTCCGAAATTCTCTCTGCCGTGTCTTAGCGCAAGTGCTCGATATATGGTCCATTCATCATGAGGCTCATTGAGAGGCCCTGGGCACAGATCTATCCCAGAGTGTAGCTGGAAACTAGAGACTTGGTTTCCCATGAGATCAAGCGTCTGAGGAAGAAGGACAATTGGGTCACCCCAGCACCTCAATCCGAGGGTTCGTCTGCTGCTGCTGCTGCTGCCATGGAGACCGAGGGTGGGGCAGCCACTGATGATCACGAGGAAGATCTTGGGCCCTCTAGTGCTGAACCATCATGGGCGAAGAAGCTTAAACACAAGTTGAAGAAGCTTTTCTGCATGGAGTCTCATGGTCAGTACATGACTCATGTGGCGGAGAAGCATGCCAGGGTGCGCCACAAGGAGCTCATGCGTCAGATGGGAGCGATAGTTGCCAGTGGATCTGAGGGTCAGATCACTGAAGAGGAGGAGTGGATTCATCAGCATTGCCCTTGGACCGACTCCGACGCCGAGCAGTTTTCGACCAACGACGGAGATGCAGACGATCACGCTGAGATATGATGTTCGAGATCCTCAACTTGCCATCACCTGGAGTCATAGCATCGCTCTTTTCCCTTTTTGGTGTATCGCTGCCAAAGGGGGAGAGAGTGTAGGGATTTGTGTTGCCGAGCTTTGAGTTTGTCCTCTTGTCGTCTTGTGTTTTCTTGTGTGTTCTCTCGGTGTCTTTGTTTGGTTTGGTTTGGTGCCCGTGAGACCTTAGTTCTAGACATATGGTGTGAGACATATGCTCCCTATCGCTACCTTATTACTTATGTCTATTCAGTACTGTAGTATATTATGAGTTGCATGCTTGTCCTGTTATATACTCTTCTCTCATATATCCTATGCTTAGGTTTGTTGGACTATAAAATATAGGGGGAGTGTTGATCCGGATGTGTGTGTGTCTTGCTTTCCTTTTGCTCCTCTTTCTAGGCGCACACATTCTGGGGGAGCCCGTCTATATTTTGTAGTTCTTAGTTTTCTTACGTTTATACCTTTTCCTTATGCAAATCCCTAGTTGTCATCAATCCACCAAAAAGGGGGAGATTGTTACGGCATATCTCTCTCAAGGTAGTTTTGGTGATTGATGACAACATGTTTGCGGAGTAATCATGTGCTTTGAGTAGTTCACAGATTCATCCCTGGCACGAGACGTTTTCTTCCCTTCGTAGTGTCTTTCAAGACGGTGTAGCTCTTTCGTTTCTCACTCGGTGGACTAGTTGCGTAGAGGGCACCGTACTATCAAGAAGGGGTCCGCCGGGGTATTGCATGGGTGGAATCAACACATACACATCAGCTTCTCACCCTCCGAGATCTTCCATTCCATTGAAGAGATCTCTCCTCTTTTCTTTGTCCTGTCTGGGTCCCAGCGGTAGTACCGCGCAACCCAGCGGTAGTACCGCTGAGGAGCCACAAGCGGCAGTACCGCTCCGCAGCGGTAGTACCGCTCGTGACTCCACATCAGTAGTACCGCTGGGGTGCCTGGCACCACCGCCTCGTCCTCAGCCTCTTTGGAGAGATCCTCTCTCTCTTCTGTGTCCCAGCAGTAGTACCGCACTACCATCGGTAGTACGGCCGAAGGGTCACAAGCGGCAGTTCCGCTTCGCAGCGGTAGTACCGCCCATGACTCCGCTGCCGTAGTACCGCTGGGCTGTCTGGCTCCTACCGCCTCGACTCGAGGGCTCTTTTTCTCATGTCGGGTTTTGCGGCACTAGTTGTGGTTGTAGGGGCGCGCGGTAGTACCATTTCAGGAGCGGTAGTATCGCCCTTACCACCGCGGTAGTACCGCGTTGGGTCCTATTCCCTACTAATCTTCTCTGCGCGGCAGTACCGCTGGCTGGAGCGGCAGTACCGCTGACCTAGCGGTAGTACCGCCCCCTCTTAGCAGTAGTACCTCCCTGTGCGGGGCTGGTTGGTGGGGGCAATGGTTGGTTTGTTGCCCCCACTATAAAAGGGGGTCCCCTTCTTCCCTTTGACCTACCTCTTCCCCCTCAAGCTCAATTAATGCTCAAGCTCCATTAAATGCTCCAAGCTCCATTTTCGCCCGATCTATCTCTCTAGCCAATCAAACTTGTTGATTTGCTCGGGAGTGGTTGAGAAGGCCCCGATCTACACTTCCACCAAGGGATTTTCGATTCCCCCACTCATCCCTAGCGGATCTTGTTACTCTTGGGTGTTTGAGCACCCTAGACGGTTGAGGTCACCACGGAGCCATAGTCCATTGTGGTGAAGCTTCGTGGTTTTGTTGGGAGCCTCCGATTAAGTTGTGGAGATTGCCCAACCTTGTTTGTAAAGGTTCGGTCGCCGCCTTCAAGGGCACCAATAGTGGAATCACGACATCTCGCATTGTGTGAGGGCGTGAGGAGAATACGGTGGCCCTAGTGGCTTCTTGGGGAGCATTGTGCCTCCACACAGCTCTAACGGAGACGTACTTCCCCTCAAAAGGAAGGAACTTCGGTAACACATCCTCGTCTTCACCGGATCCACTCTTGGTTATCTCTTACCTTTACTTGTGCAAGCTCTTTAGTGTTACTTCTCTTGCTTGCTTGTATGCTTGTTGTTATTGCATCATATAGGTTGCTCACCTAGTTGCACATCTAGACAACCTACTTTGATGCAAAGTTTAATTTGATAAAGAAAAGTTAAAAATTGGTAGTTGCCTATTCACCCCCC
>NC_041390.1:564197969-564226538 GCF_002162155.2 Triticum dicoccoides | reverse complement strand
AAGTACCATGAGCGCAAGAAGTTTGTGCCGTACCATGCAAAGCATGCGCAGGTGGGTGTGCATTTCTAAACGATGGAGGGTGATCCAATAAGAGTGCAACAAGTTTTGCGCCACTCTTGGGAGCATCAAGGCACGCCCTGTGAGCGGCATCGGCATACAAGACATGGTATGCATGCGGCCCTCTTTGTTTCATTCCCTTTATGCTTGCATGTCCATTCGCATACCCATTTGCCCATATGCTTGCATGCTATCCATTTATAGGTGTTCCAAGCTTTGGAGGCTTTCAGGGTCCAACATGACGGCAAGTCCTTTAACCTCTCGTGTTGTTGGAGGGTCATCAGCGGGGAGAAGAAGTTCAAGGCGCAATATGCCGCCCTCATGACGCGTGGGGGGGAAGAAAGCCGTGGAGGAGGTTGAGAAGGGCGAGAAACCACGGCCGCGGGGGAAGACCAAGTCCAAGAAGGAGGACAAGCGGGATGCGGCATCCATCGCCTTGATCGCAACCGTGGAGGGCATGATGACCAAGAAGGACTCAAGGGAGAAGAAGCGCCGACAAGACAAGGAAGAGCAAGCCAAGATGCACGCAGAGAAGCAAGTGAGGATGCTTGAGATGCAGGCGGAGAAGCAAGCCAAAATGCTAGATATCGAGGCTGTCAATGCCAAGACCAAGACAAAAAAAGTGACTCTCGCTAGCTGATGATGGGGTGGAGATCATGAAGGTGGACCTCAACACCGTGTCGTCGAGGAAGAGGCCATGCTTCAAGAAGATGCATGCCGACATATTCAAATTCGACGACCAGTGATCTATGGTGGCACGCGCCATCCTTTTTTGTATGCCGACAAATGTGCTGGCATGATCACGGCCAAGATGGCGTGGTTGAACTCCCGATCTTTTTTGGGTGTTGGCTGTTGGCTAGTGCCAGCAAGAACTGTGTGATGGTCTTTTTGTAGGCTGGTACTGTATGCCGGCCGCTGGCATGACGCCGGCATGAACTTTGGGAGGTGGCATGCCCGCTGGCATGATCTATGGTCGAAGGCTTTTTAAATTTGTTGGTGGACATGAAGTGGGTCTCTTGCGTTGGGCGCATGATCGACCTAAAAAGAAAAGTAGGGCGGACGCAGAGCGGTCGGCCGACCCAAACGGACCAAAAAGCGGACAAAGTAGTCATTCGTTTGGGTCGGTGTGTGGAGTTGCTCTTAGATCTTATGTTAAGATTCATGCAAAAAAAATCAATTTTTGTTATGTTACTTGACTGAAATTTGGTTAAAGCTAGTCGACCGATATCTAGTCACACCCGTTCAGTAAAGAAAAACAGTGGCAACGAATGACTAGAGTACTCCGAGATGCAGAGTGAAGTCTATTTTAAACCTTGAATTTGTAGAGCCGGTCGGAATCAAACCCTGAACTCTAAATCCCTGAAGTCCACACCCTGTATTCAGTGATCCCGGTCAATCTTAACCCTAAGCCTGTTCAATGTTGTTTGGCACACAGGGAAAAAGGCAATCCCCGTCGGGATCACACACTACTCTAGCTGACTGTGTTGGCCCAAATCCCTCTTCTCCTTCCTTTCTCTTCCTCGTATAATATCTCCATTGTTTTGAAAAGAAAAGCCAGGTCACGCCGGTCCTAGGAGGTTGCGGCTGTAGCAGGTCTCCTCTCGCGCGCAAGCTTGCATTAGCCATGATATAACCGCAGGTCCGCAGCGGTGAGACGGGGACCTGAACTGCAACACACCCGTTTCACGACAAATGGCGACAGTGTTGGCCGTGTCGCCTGTGCTCCGGCGAGGTCAACCTACCTGCGCCTAGGCGTGTATGCGCGTGTAACTGGCTAGTGCAAAGCTAGCTACGTACGAGTGCGTGCGTTGCGTGCCTAGGAAATCAATCAAGCTGCTTAGGCACTACGGGTAGTTTGTATGTATATGTAGCGAGGAAATCGACCGAACAGCAAACACCGGCGTCAGCTCAAGCGCCCGCGTACTCCAGGATCTGACCTTGAAAGCTGATACGTACACCAACGACGACTTACTGCCGCCGACCGCCGTGCTCTAGGACCTGTTCCTCGCCGAGGCCGCGACATCGGCCTCCACGGCGCTCCAGTGCCAGCCTACTCGCCTCCCCAGGACCCACACGTCAACGTCGAGATCGACCTGCAGTCCACGCCCCCTGCGTTCCACTCCGGCCACAGGCGCAACCTGCTACCACGCTACTCGTCATTGGCGCTCCTCCCCTTTCTTTGTCGACGCTCTTCTCTGGTCAGAGCCGCACAATGGCTCCTGCTTAGCCACCTTACTAGCTACCGCGGACGGTGCCGGACCAGAGCAAGCGTGCACACGTTGGCCGTGCTCGTTTCGTTATGTAGTCAGGCTTTTTTAACAGATCTGTCGTGAGGTGAGAGAGACAGATAGAAAAGGGAAAGAAGATGGATATGACGTGTGGGTCTGAATAGTCAGTGAGAGAAGTAGGTTATCCCGGCCGGGATTGTCCTTTTCCTGGTGTGACAAATAGATTCAGGGTTTGAATTGATCGGGATCACTGAATATAGGGTGTCGACTTCAAGGATTCAGAGTTTAGGATCTGATTCAGACCGCCTCTATAAATTCAGGGTTTAAAATAGACTTTACTCCGGAGATGCATGATGCATGACACCCTGGCATGTGACCGCTTCATTGACCAGGTTTCGGTGGTGCGACATGGAGATCAGGCCGGGATCTTCGCAGCACGCGTGGCGAGAAGCGGAGCTCACACGGGTGCATGTACATGGCCACGCGACGCTGTGCGTCCATGGATAGGATCGATCTTCCTGTGGTGACCGCCCGCGCGGCGCCGTTGAACCCGCGCGAATATTTTCGTGCCGGGGCCTCGAGGGGACAGGCCACGCTGGCCGGAGGGAAACCAAAGTCAGCTCTGAAACTTGAGCTGGATACTGCTCGAACAAAATCTCAGATCAGATGGGCAGACGAGTAAAATTTCTCATCGGGTCATCATCATCTGCGGAGTCTTGCTTACTCAGGGGTGTTTGTTTCCAGGGACTTTTTGATGTAGGGACTAGAAAAAGTCCCTAGCAAACCAAACAGGGTGGAACTTTTTTGGGACTTTTTGCTAAAAGTCCTTAGAAGCACCTTCTTGAGAGTCTTTTTCAAAAAGTCCCAGGGACTAGAAAAAATTCTAGGACTAGAGAAACAAACACCACCTAACTGTTCATTTGCTTTCAGAAAAGAAGTACTCCCTCTGTAAACTAATATAAGAGCATTTAGATTACTATTTTAGTGATCTAAACGCTCTTATATTAGTTTACAGAGGGAGTAGTATTCATTCAGAACTCGAGCTCCGTGATTTAATTTACCTGGATACTCTATATTTACAAGCATCCCGCATCTACTGCCCCGCGCTGCTGCTCTCGAATCGAATCGAATGAATGCCCGGCCTGATCCTGAATGCGGGGCGGATACATCCATCCTTCCTTGGGGGACACCAAGCCGTGGATTCGCATATCTCATGCGTCCGGCTGCGTGCATGCATGAACCTAGGGGGAATTTTTATAACACGGAGTGAGCAGTACAGTGACAGTTTGATCATGAGCCAAGCGATCGCCCGCTCCAAGCGTGCTCTGCACCGTCCACCGGCAAGCGGCAAGACATTTGCCCTCGCCAGGCGAATGCCCTGGCTCCACCAGCCGCCGGTGTTTGGCACGCAAGCGAGGTTAATTATCTCTTCGGCCTCAAGTTACCACGGCGCCGCGTGACGGCGTCCCGAAGGCGGGCGACGGTGGCGCTGGCACAGGCTGTCCGCCGTGCAGCTCGAGGCGCCTCGCGCCCGCCCGCCGAGGAGACGCGTCCCAATTGTTTGACGGGCCGGGGCACCGGCCACGATGCGCCGCTAGTGGAAGGCATATGCGTGCGTGCGGCTGCAGCCGCTCGTGTGCGGATCGCGGCCCCGTGCTGCCGTGGCTGCGGCCTGGTGAGAAGGAGGAAACCGCGAGCTTGACCCTCTTGCCACACGCCCACACCCCGCTCCATCGCGTCGGTCGGTCGGTGTTGCTCGTTCATCCATTTGCAAGCTCGTCTGTAGTAATACTACGTCTACGTGGTACCCAGTGGTAAGTCTAAAGTAAAACATGTCAAATCAAGTCTAGACAAAACCACCACCCAACCCTTTATGCCTCCGGCGACATCGACGAGGTCACGGCGGCAATGAGTGTTGAAATAAGATCTTTTCGGACTCTCGCCGCCTCGACAACATCTTGATCAAGCTCGAAGAAAGAAGAAAACATCTTGATCCGACGTCGATGAAGGGCCTGCGAGAGTTTGTATCCCTGGATATGTTGGTTCTCTTCAGATCTTGCCAGTTCATTCGTATGCGCGAGATATTGGGTGGCTATTGGTGTGGCGACTTCAATATCTTCTTTCGTATTGTTATGTGGCTTGGCCAGTTTGTCCAGTCTTCTAAACTGGTGATGATAGATTGCAGACCTGCTCTGCATGGGCTGATGCTGCTTCAACGATTTGTAGATCTCGTCTCAAAGGACAAGTGGCTATTGCGATCTTTAAAGTCTGATACGGCGATGGTGTTTGCAAATATCGCTTTTATTTACTGTTTGTTCAGTGCAATTTTCAATGTCACACTTGATGGAAGTGCTCTCTTCCATTGTCAGGTGATCATTAATTAAATTTGCAGGAATACCATATGTCATCATGCACAGTATTGCAATCGCTTTCTAAATAGTGTTGTGTCCAAGATCTCCAGTAAAATTCCTCCTCTGCACGAAGAATCGATCATGCTCTTTGATAGAGTTAGCAACAGGACGTTACCCGAAGCCATTTTGAACTGGGGTCGGAAGTACCGCTTCAGATACACCATATTTGAAACTAATTAATCAAGTATGAGCTTATTATGGCCGTCTAGCCTCCTCCAATGAATCATCTGATGCCCGACAACGAATTCGCCATGCTTTGGCTACTTGTTCTTCTCCATGTCAACCAACATGATCATGGCGATGTCCTCATCTTCATTCACACATATTCCTCTTGTGAGAATGAATCATCGTAAAAAGGAGGAAACACAATAACCCATCTACACAATATGACATATTTCGTTATGAACATGCTCTAGCTCACAACAAATGAACAAAAATACCTAAGGGGAAGTTCATCGAACGCGAAGTGGGCACCGACCTCCAACTCGGCTGGAGCAGATCATCATGGCTGAGATAGTCATCGGATGCCTAGCAAAGGCATCGAGAGGGGCCCAGGGGACGAAGGGGACAGGAGGATGGAGCATCGCCTAGAACGAGCATCAAGAGCCCGGCATGAACCTGCGGCTTAGCTGTGTTCATGGTGGTCGCGTGCAGGTCGCCAGACCACTAATCGAAATCGGTTGGCAACGGCAGGGCGGAGGATGGCTGAAATCAGCGAAATCGGGCGGCGACGTCTCGAGCTATGGCAGTCACAGGGGTCGCAAAAAATTTCCCGGGCTATGAGGATGAATAGTGGCATGGCTTGGGCGGCTGAGGGAGTGGAGGCGGCGTCTCCTGGCCAAAACCAGGTGGGGCAAAGGTAGGGTGAGGCGGCGCGCCAATCGTGAAACTTCAAGGGTGGGGCGGTGCGCTTTTAGGGTTGCTTTGTATTGCGGGAATATGAAAATAGGAATGATAAGAAAATAAAAACGCATGATTGAGATGTCACATATCGCGAAATCTTACAAAATTTCCAAACAAAGGAATCCTGCAATGAGTGCCTTTAGATGGTGCATAAGAAAGAGGGATTTGTAGAGGATTGAAGATAGAGAATAGAGAAAGATAGAGTGAATCTGCATTGGACCTATCAAAGAAAAGAAAAAAGAGATTTGAGCTCAAGCTGGAATTCCTATCGAATGGGGCATAGGAATGAATTTGATATGCATAATCCTATGACCCAAAGGACTTCTCCATAGGAATAATTCCTTAGGATTCAAATCCTCTAGAATTCCAAGGAAAATCCTCCAATTCAAAGGTCCTTAGGGCCTCTTTGATTTGCAGGATTGTAGAGACGCAGGAATAGGAAAAACTCAATATTGGAATGGCATGCCCATTTGAACCATTCAGGAGTTGAGTTTGTTTGATTGCATCATAGGAAAAACAAAGGATCATTTTCAAGAAGTTCGAGTGGATGCTAGATTCCTATGCAATGTAGTACAGATGTTTACTTAGAAAAATTCATGTAGGATTTCAATCCTACAAATCAAAAGACCAATGTAGGAAAAATTCTAAGGGTGCTACTCCTCTAAAATCTTGTGAAAATACTTTGAATCAAAGAGGCCCTTAGCCTTTGGGCTGATCGAAGGCTATATTTTACAATTGGGTAGCGAAATATATGTAGTAGCTTAGAAAATTTAGCAAGCCATGCAATTTTAACAGTTGGAGGGTTTTTTGGGCCAAAAGCTCTTTTTTTACGTATTTAACTCAATTTAAGCTAGGTGTTGCAGATGCTCTTACGCTTGTAAATACCCACCATTACCAAAACTATAAGACTTGTTTGTCTTTATTGTTAGGGAACGTAGTATTTCAAAAAAAATCCTACGATCACGCAAGATCTATCTAGGAGATGCATAGCAACGAGAGAGGAGAGTGTGTCTACGTACCCTCGTAGACCGAAAACGGAAGCGTTTAGTAACGCAGTTGATGTAGTCGAACGTCTTCACGATCCAACCGATCAAGTACCGAACGCATGGCACCTCCGCAATTTGCACACGTTCAGCTCGGTGACGTCCCTCAAACTCTAGATCCAGCTGAGTCCGAGGGAGAGTTTCGTCAGCACGACGGCGTGGTGACGGTGATGATAAAGTTACCGACGCAGGGCTTCGCCTAAGCACTACGACAATATGACTGAGGTGGAAATCTGTGGAGGGGGGCACCACACACGGCTAAGAAATCAACTTGTGTGTCTATGGGGTGCCTCCCTCCCCCGTATATAAAGAAGGGGAGGAGGAGGAGGGTCGGCCTCAAGGGGCACGCCCAAGGGGGGGATTCCTACTCCTAGTAGGAGTAGGTTTCCCCCTTTCCTAGTCCAAGTAGGAGAAGAAGGAAGGAGAGGGAGAGGGAGAGGGAGAAGGAAAGAGGGGGGCGCCGCCCCCTCCTAGTCCAATTCAGACCAGCCCATGGGGGGCACGCTGCCTCCCCTTGTGGCCCTTCTCTCCTTTCCACTAAAGCCCAATAAGGCCCAATACTTCCGCCGGTGAATTCCCGTAACTCCCCGGTTCTCCGAAAAATACCCGAATCACTCGGAACCTTTTCAATGTCCGAATATAGCCTTCCAATATATGAATCTTTACCTCTCAATCATTTCGAGACTCCTCGTCGTGTCCGTAATCTCATTCGGGACTCCGAGCAAACTTCGGTCATCAAATCACATAACTCATAATACAAATCATCATCGAGCATTAAGCGTGCGGACCCTATGGGTTCGAGAACTATGTAGACATGACCGAGACACATCTCCGGTCAATAACCAATAGCGGAACCTGGATGCTCATATTGGCTCCTACATATTCTACGAAGATCTTTATCGGTCAAACCGCATAACAACATATGTTGTTCCCTTTGTCATCAGTATGTTACTTGCCCGAGATTCGATCGTCGGTATCATCATACCTAGTTCAATCTCGTCACCGGCAAGTCTTTTTATTCGTTCTGTAATGCATGACCCCGCAACAAACTCATTAGTCACATTTCTTGCAAGGCTTATAGTGATGTGCATTACCGAGAGGGCCAGAGATACCTCTCCGACAATCGGAGTGACAAATCCTAATCTCGATGTATGCCAACTCAACAAACACCATCGGAGACACTTGTAGAGCATCTTTATAATCATCCAGTTACATTGTGACGTTTGATAGCACATTAAGTGTTCCTCCGGTATTCAGGAGTTGCATAATCTCATAGTCATCGGAACATGTATAAGTCATGAAGAAAGCAATAACAATAAACTAAACGATCATAGTGCTAAGATAGCGGAAGGGTCTAGTCCATCACATCATTCTCTAATGATGTGATCCCGTTCATCAAATGACAACACATGTCCATGCCTAGGAAACTTAACCATCTTTGATTAACGAGCTAGTCAAGTAGAGGCATACTAGGAACACTCTATTTGTCTGTGTATTCACACATGTACTAAGTTTCCGGTTAATACAATTCTAGCATGAATAATAAACATTTATCATGATATAAGGAAATATAAATAACAACTTTATTATTGCCTCTAGGGCATATTTCCTTCAGTCTCCCACTTGCACTAGAGTCAATAATCTAGTTCACATCGTCATGTGATTTCACACCAATAGTTCACATATTTATGTGATTAGTTCACATCTTCATGTGACTAATACCCAAAGGGTTTACTAGAGTCAATAATCTAGTTCACATCGCTATGTGATTAATACCCAAAGAGTGATCATGTTTTGCTTGTGAGAGAAGTTTAGTCTATGGGTCTGCAAAATTCAGATATGTATGTATTTTGCAATTTTTATGTCTACAATACTCTGCACGGAGGTACTCTAACTAATTGCTCCCACTTTCAATATGTATCTAGATCGAGACTCAGAGTCATCTAGATCGGTGTAAAAAGCTTGCGTCAACGTAACTCTTTACGATGAACTCTTTTATCACCTCGATAATCGAGAAATATTTTCTTAGTCCTCTAAGGATAATTTTGACCGTTGTCCAGTGATCTACTCCTAGATCACTATTGTACTCCCTTTCCAAAATCATGCTAATGTATACAATAGGTCTGGTACACAATATAGCATACTTTATAGAACCTATGACTGAGGCATAGGGAATGACTTTTCATTCTCTTTCTATTTTCTGCCATGGCCTGGTTTTGAGTCTTTACTCAATTTCACACCTTACAACTCAGGCAAGAACACCTTCTTTTGACTGGTCCATTTTGAACTCCTTCAAAATCTTACAAGGTATGTACTCATCGAAAGTCTTATCAAATGTCTTGATCTATCTTTATAGATCTTGATGCCCAATATGTAAGTAGCTTTACAGGTAATTCTTTATGTATAAAACTCCTTTCAAATTCTCCTTTATGCTTTCCAGAAAATTCTACATCATTTTCGATCAACAATATGTCATTCACATATACTTATCAGAAAGGCTGTAGTGCTCCCACTCACTGTTGGGGAACGTTGCAGAAAACAAAAATTTTCCTACGGTTTCACCAAGATCCATCTAGGAGTTCATCTAGCAACGAGTGATCGGATTGCATTTACATACCTTTGTAGATCACGCGCGGAAGCGTTCAAAGAACGGGGATGAGGAAGGCGTACTCGACGTGATCCAAATCACCGGAGATCCTAGCGCCGAACGGACGGCACCTCCGCGTTCAACACACGTATGTCAGCGTAACGTCTCCTCCTTCTTGATCCAGCAAGGGGAAGAAGAGGTTGAGGAAGATGGCTCCAGCAGTAGCACGACGGCGTGGTGGTGATGGAGCTGCAGTACTCCGGCAGGGCTTCACCAAGCTCTATGGAGGAGGAGGATGTGTTGGAGAGGGAGAGGGAGGCACCAAAGGCGTGGTGTGAGAGGCCCTCCTTCCTCCACTATATATAGGGAGCCTGGGGGGCGCCGGCCCTAGGAGATGCAATCTCCTAGGGGGGCAGCGGCCAAGGGAGGAATCCCTCCTCCCCAAGGCACCTAGGAGGTGCCTTCCCCCTTTAGGACTCTTCCTTTCTTGATCTCCTGGCGCATGGGCCTCTTGGGGCTGGTGCCCTTGGCCCATATAGGCCAAGGCGCACACCCCTACAGCCCATGTGGCCCCTCGGGGCAGGTGGCCCCACCCGGTGGACCCCCGGGACCCTTTCGGTGGTCCCGGTACAATACCGGTGACCCCGAAACTTGTCCCGACGGCCGAAATAGCACTTCCTATATATAATTCTTTACCTCCGGACCATTCCGGAACTCCTCGTGACGTCCGGGATCTCATCCGGGACTCCGAACAACATTCGGGTTACTGCATATACATATCCCTACAACCCTAGCGTCACCGAACCTTAAGTGTGTAGACCCTACGGGTTCGGGAGACATGTAGACATGACCGAGATCGCTCTCCGGTCAATAACCAACAGCGGGATATGGATACCCATGTTGGCTCCCACATGCTCCTCGATGATCTCATCGGATGAACCACGATGTCGAGGATTCAAGTAACCCCGTATACAATTCCCTTTGTCAATCGGTATGCTACTTGCCCGAGATTCGATCGTCGGTATCCCAATACCTTGTTCAATCTCGTTACCGACAAGTCACTTTACTCGTACCGTAATGCATGATCCCGTGACCAGACACTTGGTCACTTTGAGCTCATAATGATGATGTATTACCGAGTGGGCCCAGTGATACCTCTCCGTCATACGGAGTGACAAATCCCAGTCTTGATACGTGTCAACCCAACAGACACTTTCGGAGATACCCGTAGTATACCTTTATAGTCACCCAGTTCCGTTGTGACGTTTGGTACACCCAAAGCACTCCTTCGGTATCCGGGAGTTACACGATCTCATGGTCTAAGGAAAAGATACTTGACATTGGAAAAACTCTAGCAAACGAACTATACGATCTTATGCTATGTTTAGGATTGGGTCTTGTCCATCACATCATTCTCCTAATGATGTGATCTCGTTATCAATGACATCCAATGTCCATAGGCAGGAAACCATGACTATCTGTTGATCAACAAGATAGTCAACTAGAGGCTTACTAGGGACATGTTGGTGTCTATTATTCACACATGTATTATGATTTCCGGATAACACAATTATAGCATGAATAAAGACAATTATCATGAACAAGGAAATATAATAATAATGCTTTTATTATTGCCTCTAGGGCATATTTCCAACACTCACTTTCTTGTAAATGCATGCTTCACCGTAAGTCTGTATAAAACTATATGCTTTCATCAACTCATCAAAGCGTATATTCCAACTCCGAGATGCTTGCAACAGTCCATAGATGGATCGCTGGAGCTTGCACACTTTGTTAACACCTTTAGGATTGACAAAACCTTCTGGTTGCATCATATACAACTCTTCTCTAATAAATCTATTAAGGAATGTAGTTTTGATATCCATTTGCTAGATTTCATAAAATGCGGCAACTTCTAACATGATTCGGAGAGACTTTTAAGCATCGATACGAGTAAGAAAATCTCATTGTAGTCAACACCTTGAACTTGTCGAAAACCTTTTTGCGACAATTCGAGCTTTGTAGATAGTAACACTACTATCAGCGTCCGTCTTCCTCTTGAAGATCCATTTATTCTGAATGGCTCACCGATCATCGGGCAAGTCAATCAATGTCCATACTTTGTTCTCATACATGGATCTCATCTCAGATTTCATGGCCTTAAGCCATTTCATGGAATCTGGGCTCATCGTTGCTTCCTCGTAGTTCGTAGGTTCGTCATGGTCTAGTAACACGACTTCCAGAACAGGATCACCATACCACTCTGGTGTGGAACGTACTCTGGTTGACCTACGAGGTTCGGTAGTAACTTCATCTAAAGTTTCATGATCATCATCATTAACTTCCTCACTAATTGGTGTAGGCATCACTAGAACTGATTTTTGTGATGAACTACTTTCCAATTCGGGAGAAGGTACAATTAACTCATCAAGTTCTACTTTCCTCCCACTCACTTCTTTTGAGAGAAACTTCTTCTCTAGAAAGGATCCACTCTTAGCAACAAAGATCTTGCCTTCGGATCTGTGATAAAAGGCGTACCCAACAGTTTCTTTTTGGTATCCTATGAAGACGCACTTCTCTGATTTGGGTTTGAGATTATCAGGCTGAAACTTTTTCACATAAGCATCGCAACCCCAAACTTTAAGAAACGACAACTTAGGTTTCTTGCTAAACCACAATTCATACGGTGTCATCTCAACGGATTTTTAGATGGTTCCCTATTTAACGTGAATGCAACTTTCTCTAATGCATAACCCCAAAACGATATTGGTAAATTGGTAGGACACATCATAGATCGCACCATATCTAATAAAGTACGGTTATGACGTTCGGACACACCATTACGCTATGGTGTTCTAGGTGGCCTAAGTTGTGAAACTATTCGACATTGTTTCAACTGAAGGCCAAACTCGTAACTCAAATATTTCGTCTCCGCGATCAGATCATAGAAACTTTATTTTCTTGTTACGATGATTCTCCACTTCACTCTGAAATTCTTTGAACTTTTCAAACGTTTCAGACTTGTGTTTCATTAAGTAGATATACTCATATATGCTCAAATCATTTGTGAAGGCCAGAAAATAACGATACCCGCCGCGAGCCTCAACACTCATTGGACCACATACATCGTTATGTATTATTTTCAATAAGTCAGTGGCTCGCTCCATTGTTCCGAAGAACGAAGTCTTAGTCATCTTTCCCATGAGGCATGGTTCTCAAGCGTCAAGTGATTCATAATCAAGTGATTCCAAAAGCCCATCGGCATGGAGTTTCTTCATGCGCTTTACACCAATATGACCTAAACGGCAGTGCCACAAATAAGTTGCACTATCATTATTAACTTTCATCTTTTGGCATCAATATTATGTGTATCACTGTGATCAAGATTCAGTAAACCATTTACATTGGATGTAAGACCATAGAAGGTTTTATTCATGTAAACAGAACAACAATTATTCTCTGACTTAAATGAATAACCGTATCGCGATAAACATGATCCAATCATATTTATGCTCAACGCAAACACCAAATAACATTTATTTAGTTCCAATACTAATCCCGAAGATAGAGGGAGTATGCGATGGTGATCTTATCAACCTTGGAATCACTTCCAACACACATCGTCACCTCGCCCTCAACTAGTCTCTGTTCATTTTGTAATTCCTGTTTCAAGTTACTAATCATAGCAACTGAACCAGTATCAAATACCCAGGGGCTACTATGAACACTAGTAAAGTACACATCAATAACATGTATATCATATATACTTTTTGTTCACTTTGTCATCGTTCTTATCTGCCAAGTATTTGAGGCAGTTCCGCTTCTAGTGACCATTTCCTTTGCAGTAGAAGCACTCAGTTTCAGGCTTGGGTCTAGCTTTGGGCTTCTTCATGGGAGTGGCAACTTGCTTGCCATTCTTCTTGAAGTTCCATTTCTTTATCTTTCCCTTTTACTTGAAGCTAGTGGTCTTGTCAACCATCAACACTTGATGTTTTTCTTGATTTCTACCTTCACTGATTTCAGCATCATGAAGAGCTTGGGAATCATTTTCATTATCCCTTGCATATTATAGTTCATCACAAAGTTCTAGTAACTTGGTGATAGTGACTAGAGAACTCTGTCAATCACTATCTTATCTGGAAGGTTAACTCCCACTTGATTCAAATGATTGTAGTACCCAGACATTCTGAGCACATGCTCACTACCTGAGCTATTCTCCTCCATCTTGTAGGCAAAGTACTTTCTCAGAGGTCTTATACCTCTTGACACGGGCATGAGTCTGAAATACCAATTTCAGCTCTTGGAACATCTTATATGCTCCGTGGCGTTCAAAACGTTTTTGAAGTCCCGATTCTAAGCCGTAAAGCATGGTGCACTAAACTATCAAGTAGTCATCATAGTGAGCTTGCCAAACGCTCATAACGTCTGCATCTGCTCCTACAATAGGTCTGTCACCTAGCAGTGCATCAAGGACACAGTACTTTTGTGCAGTAATGAGGATAATCCTCAGATCACGGACCCAGTCCGCATCATTGCTACTATCATCTTTCAACTTATTTTTCTCTAGGAACATATCAAAAATAAAACAGGGAGCTATAACGCGAGCTATTGATCTACAACATAGATATGCAAAAACTATCAGGACTAAGTTCATGATAAATTAAGTTCAATTAATCATATTACTTAAGAACTCCCACTTAGATAGACATCCCTCGAGTCATCTAAGTGATCACGTGATCCATATCAACTAAACCATGTCCGATCATCACGTGAGATGGAGTAGTCTTCAATGGTGAACATCTGCACTTGGTCATATCTGCTATATGATTCACGTTCGACCTTTCAGTCTCCAGTGTTCCGAAGCCATATCTGCATATGCTAGGCTCGTCAAGTTTAACCCGAGTATTCTACATGTGCAAAACTGGCTTGCACCCGTTGTATGTGAACGTAGAGTATATCACACCCGATCATCGTGTGGTGTCTCGGCACGACGAACTGTCGCAACGGTGCATACTCAGGGAGAACACTTATACCTTGAAATTTTAGTAAGGGATCATCTCATAATGCTACCATCCTACTAAGCAAAACAAGATGCATAAAAGATAAACATCACATGCAATCAAAATATGTGACATGATATGGCAATCATCATCTTGTGCCTTTGATCTCCATCTCCAAAGTACCGTCATGAGCTCCATCGTCACCGGCATGACACCATGATCTCCATCATCTTGATCTCTATCAACGTGTCGTCACTTGGTCGTCTCGCCAACTATTGCTTTTGCAACTATTGCTATCGCATAGTGATAAAGTAAAGCAATTATATGGCACTTGCATCTTATGCAATAAAGAGACAATCATAAGGCTCCTGCCAGTTGCCGATAACTTTAACAAAACATGATCATCTCATACAACAATTTATATCTCACCACGTCCTGACCATATCACATCATAACATGCCCTGCAAAAACAAGTTAGACGTCCTCTACTTTGTTGTTGCAAGTTTTTTACGTGGCTGCTACGGGCTTCTACCAAGAACCGTTCTTACCTACGCATCAAAACCACAACGATTTTTCGTCAAGTGTGCTGATTTAACCTTCAACAATGACCGGGCGTAGTCAAATTCGATTCAACTAAAGTTGGAGAAACATACACCCGCTAGCCACCTGTGTGCAAAGCACGTCGGTAGAACCAGTCTCATGAATGCGATCATGTAATGTCGGTCCGGGACGCTTCATTCAACAATACCGTCAAATCAAAGTAAGACGTTGCTAGTAAGTAGTATGACTATTATCACCCACAACTCTTTGTGTTCTACTTATGCATATAACATCTACGCATAGACCTGGCTCGGATGCCACTGTTGGGAAACGCAGTATTTCAAAAAAATTCCTACGACCACGCAAGATCTATCTAGGAGATGCATAGTAACGAGAGGGGAGAGTGTGTTTACGTACCCTCGTAGATCGAAAGCGAAAGCATTTAGTAACGTGGTTGATGTAGTCGAACGTCTTTACGATCCAACTGATCAAGTACCGAACGCACGACACCTCCGCGATCTGCACACGTTCAGCTCGGTGACGTCCCTCGAACTCTAGATCCAGCTGAGGCCGAGGGAGAGTTTCGTCGGCGTGACGGCATGGTGACGGTGATGATGAAGTTACTGACGCACGGCTTCTCCTAAGCACTACGACAATATGACCGAGGTGGAAATCTATGAAGGGGGGCACCGCACACGGCTAAGAAATCAACTTATGTGTCTATGGGGTGCCCCCTCCCCCGTATATGAAGGAGGGGAGGAGGAGGAGGGCCGACCTCAAGGGGCGCGCCCCAAGGGGGGGATTCCAACTCCTAGTAGGAGTAGGTTTCCCCCTTTCCTAGTCCAAGTAGGAGAAGAAGGAAGGAAAGGGGGAGGGAGAAGGGAAGAGGGGGCACCACCCCCTCCTAGTCCAATTCGGACCAGCCCATGGGGGCACGCTGCCTCCCCTTGTGGCCCTTCTCTCCTTTCCACTAAAGTCCAATAAGGCCCAATACTTCCCCCAGTGAATTCCCGTAACTCCCCGGTTCTCCGAAAAATACCCGAATCACTCGGAACCTTTCGGATGTCTGAATATAGCCTTCCAATACATGAATCTTTACCTATCGACCATTTCAAGACTCCTCGTCATGTCCGTGATCTCATCCAGGACTCCGAACAAACTACGGTCATCAAATCACATAACTCATAATACAAATCGTCATCGAGCGTTAAGTGTGCGGACCCTACAGGTTCAAGAACTATGTAGACATGACCGAGACACATCTCCGGTCAATAACCAATAGCGGAACCTGGATGCTCATATTGGCTCCTACATATTCTTCGAAGATCTTTATCGGTCAAACCGCATAACAACATACGTTGTTCCCTTTGTCATCGGTATGTTACTTGCCCGAGATTCGATCGTCGGTATCATCATACCTAGTTCAATCTTGTCACCGCGTATCTCTTTACTCGTTCTGTAATGCATCATCCCGCAACTAACTCATTAGTCACATTGCTTGCAAGGCTTATAGTGATGTGCATCACCGAGAGGGCCCAGAGATACCTCTCCGACAATCGGAGTGACAAATCATAATCTCGATCTATGCCACCTCAACAAACACCATCGGAGACACTTGTAGAGTATCTTTATAATTATCCAGTTACGTTGTGACGTTTGATAGCACACTATGTGTTCCCCGGTATTCGGGAGTTGCATAATCTCATAGTCATAGGAACATGTATAAGTCATGAAGAAAGCAATAACAATAAACTAAACGATCATACTGCTAAGCTAATGGATGGGTCTAGTCCATCACATCATTCTCTAATGATGTGATCCCATTCATCAAATGACTGGACATGTCCATGGCTAGAAAACTTAACCATCTTTGATTAATGAGCTAGTCAGGTAGAGACATACTAGGGACACTCTGTTTGTCTATGTATTCACACATGTACTAAGTTTCCGGTTAATACAATTCTAGCATGAATAATAAACATTTATCATGATATAAGGAAATATAAATAACAACTTTATTATTGCTTCTAGGGCATATTTCCTTCATTTCTATGATCTAATGAACGAATTTAACCACAATATATATTACTAAAACATATGAACGGTGCAGTTGTATTTATCTTGCTATATGTACATTTTTTTCATATGGAGAGTGGATTTTTTTGCTCCCGGGCTTCATGGAGCCCGAAATTTTGTAACACTCAAAAATCAACCTTTTAAGTTTAAAAATATTTGAAAGAAATACATAAATACTTGTAGATGTATATTAGATGTGCGTGAAATTTCATCACGAAATACATTTTCATGAGAGCTCTAAAAAACTCAAGTACTTTTATAGTGATAGTACATGTGCTAGATATATGTGATTTTATCATTTTTTGTAGTTCGCAAAAAAAAGTATTTTTTCATAAAACTTTGCAGGCAAGTACTATACATCAGTATGTATGTGTGTATTTCTTTTCATAATTTTGTGAAACAATATATTTTGAATTTTAAACTCTTATAAAGGGCTCCATGGAGCCCGAGCTCTGTTTTGCATTCCCTTTCATATATACAGTACTACTTATACTAATTATGGTAACATATCATAAGTGAAAGTCTATAATGAAGTCGTGCATCAGAGACCTGAAAATATCAAATGCGCCTCATGTTTTTTTGCAAAAAAAATGAGCCTCATGTTACAAAAGCTCTTCCACAAAATTTAGAAACATCCTTGCAAAAAATTCAAAATAGATTCAGAAATAAATGGACATTGCAACGATTGGGAATAACCTGATTTCATTTCGTTGATCAACATTATCGCCGACGCATGAGGACCTCATCGATGAAAGAATTACTACATAGCTTCAGTTCTGACATATATACACTACCTTCTGAACAGACGAACAACAAAAATAATGCTGGAATGCAGCTTGTACTAGACCAAAGTGCCACAGACGGACTTGGAAGGGTCGTAGAGCGCAGGAACCAAGTACTTCCTGCCATGCGCACCATTATAGTTGTAGCTCGCCCCAGTGGCCTGGTCCACTTTGATAAAAATTCTGTTTTTATCATTTACCTACTCGAGGTAAGTAGGAATTATGCTTGGGGATGCTGATACGTTTCAAATGTATCTATAATTTTTTATTGTTCCATCATGTTATATTATCATTCTTGGATGTTTTATATTCACTTTATAGCAACTTTACATCATATTTTGGGACTAACCTATTGACATAGTGCCCAGTGTCGGTTGCTATTTTTTTGCTTGTTTTTTACTTCGTAGAATATCCATATCAAACGGAGTCCAAATGCCACAACACTTTTTGAAGATTTTTTCTGCCCAGAAGGCAACTTGGGAGCCATGGAAGTACCAGAGGGGAGGCCCGTGGTGCCCACAAGACACGAGGGCACGCTAGAGGCCCTGGCGCGCCCAAGTGGGTAGTGGGGCCCACGGGAGTCCTTTCCACCGCCTCTTAGCTCTATAAATACCCAAATATTTCAAAAACCCTAGGGGAGTCGACGAAACACAATTCCAGCCGCCGCAAGTTTGAGAACCACGAGATCCAATCTAGAGCCCTATTCTGTCACCTTGCCAGAGGGGAACACGATCATGGAGGGGTTAATCATCCTCATTGGTGCTCCTCCGATGATGCGTGAGTAGTTCACCATAGACCTACGGGTTCGTAGGCAGTAGCAAGATGGCTTCTTCTCTCTTTTTGATTCTCAATACAATGTTCTCCTCGATGTTCTTGGAGATCTATTTGATGTAATGACTTTTTGCGGTGTCTTTGTTGGGATCCGATGAATTGCGAGTTTATGATCAGATCTAACTAAGAATATTATTTGAGACTTCTTTGATCTCTTATATGCATGATTATTATAGCCTCGTATTTCTTCTCCGGAACTTTGGTTTAGTTTGGCCAACTACATTGATTTTTCTTGCAATGGGAAGAGGTGCTTTGTTATGGGTTCGATCTTACGGTGTCCTCACTTAGTGATAGGAGGGATAGCGAGGCACGCATGTATTGTTGTTATTAAGGATAAAAAGATGGGATCTATTCCTACATGAATAGATCTTGTCTACACTATGTCATCGTTTTTATTGCATTACTCCGTTTCTCCATGAACTTAATACACTAGATGCATGCTGGATAGCGGTCGATGTGTGGAGTAATAGATGCAAGCAGGAGTCAGTCTACTAATCTTGGATGTGATGCATATATACATGATCATTGCCTTGGTTATTGCCATAATTATTTGCTCTTCTATCAATTGCCCAACAGTAATTTATTTACCCACCTTATGTTATTTTCTCGAGAGAAGCCACTAGTGAAATGTACGACCCCTGGTCTATTTTTTATCATATTTTTTTCAGATCAATTATTCCAAAACCCAAAATACTTTCCTGGACTTTTTCTTTATTTATTTTATTTTGTGTTTTTGCAAGATCTATTTATTTAATCTACTACAAATTTATCTATCTCAATACCGAGGAGGGATTGACAACCCCTCTTACAGGTTGGGTTACAAGTATTTGTTCTTTGTGTGCAGGTACCGTTTACACAGTGTTTCTCGGTTCTCCTACTGGATTGATAACCTTCGTTTTATAGTTGTAGTAAATACTTACCATTGTTGTACTGCATCATCCTCTCCTCTTCGGGGAATTACCAACGCAGATACAAGTAATCAAGGCTGCGATCAAATCTGGGAGCATCGCCCAGAACGAGCATCAAGAGCCCGACATGAACTTGCAGCTTGGCAGTGTTCGTAGTTGTCGTGTGCTAGTCACCTGGTCACTAATCGAAAACGGTGGGCAGCGGCGGGGCGGAGGATGGCCGAAATCTGCGAAATCTGCCGATGACGTCTCGAGCTATGGCGGTCACAGGGGTCACGAAAAATGTCCCGATTTGTGGGGATTTACAACGGTGTGGCTCGGGCGGCCGAGGGAGTGGCTGCGATGTCTCGCGGCCAAAATCGAGTGGGGCAAAGGTAGGATGAGGTGGCACGACGACTGTGAAACTTCAAGGGTGGGGCGGTGCACTATTTGGTTTTAGGGCTTCTTTGTATTGTAGGAATACGTAAATGTAGGAATAATAAGAAAATAAAAACACATGATTGAGGTGTCACGTATCATAAAATCTTCCAAAATTTCTAAACAAAGGAGTCCTGCAATGAGTGTCTTTGGATGGTGCATAAGAAAGAGGGAGTTTTAGAGGATTGAAGACAAAAAATAGAGAGAGATAGAGCGAAATGTACATTGGACTTTTCAAAGAAAAATAAAAAGAGATTTGAGCTCATGTTGGAATTCCTATGGAATGGGGTCTAGGAATGAATTTGATAGGCATAATCCTATGATCCAAAGGGCTTCTCCATAGGAATAATTCCTTAGGATTGAAATCCTCTAGAATTCCTAGGAAAATCCTCCAATTCAAAGGTCCGTAGGGCCTTTTTGATTTGCAGGATTGTAAAAACGCTGGCATAAGGAAAACACATGATTGGAATGGCATGCCCATTTGAACCTTACAAGAGTTGAGTCTGTTTGATTGCATCACATGAAAAACAAAGGTATCTTTTCAAGAATTTGGAGTAGATGCTAGATTTCATATGCAATGCAGTACAAATGATTCTTAGAAAAAATTCTTGTAGGATTCAATCCTACAAATTAAAAGACCATTGTAGGTAAAATTTCAAAGGGTTCTACTCCTCTAAAAAAACTTGTGAAAATACTTTGAATCAAAGGGGCCCTTAGCCTTTGGGCCAATCGAAGGCTATATTTTACACTTGAGTAGAAAAATATATGCAGTACCCCGCAAAATAAATAAATGTAGTAGTCTAGAAAATTTAGCAACCCATGTAGCTTTAACAGTTGGAGTTGTTTTTGGACCCAAAACTCATATATCTTTTGTCGGTATTTAACTCATTTTAAGCTAGGTGTTGTCGATGCTCTTACGCTTGTAAATACTCACCACAACCAAAACTATAAGAAGTATTTGTCTTTCTGTGATCTAATGAATGAATTTAACCATTGTATATATACCAAAACATATGAACGGTGCAGTTGTATTTATCTTGCTATATATACTTTTTTTTCATCTAGAGAGTGGATTTTTTGCTCTCGGTCTTCATGGAGCCTGAAATTTTGTAACACACAAAAATCATCCTTTTAAGTTTAAAACTATCTGAAAGTATATTAGATGCGCGTGATAGTTCATCACGAAATACATTTTTCATGTGAGCTCTAAAAAAATCTAATACTTTTATAGTGATGGTACATGTGTGCTAGATATATGTGATTTTATCAATTTTTGTAGCTCGCATAAAAAGGTATTTCTTCATGAAACTTTGCACGCAAGTAGTATACTTCATGAAATTTCGAACTCTATTATGCATTTCCCTTTCATATATAGTTATACTAAGTATGGTGAAATATTATAAGTGAAAGTCTATTGTGAAGTCCAGGTAAATATGAAATGAGCCTCATGTTACAAAAGCTCTTCCACAAAAATTAAAAGCATCCTTGCAACAAAATTCAAAATAGACTCGGAAATAAATGGACATTGCAACAATTGAGAATAACCAGATTTCATTTTGTTGATCAACATTATTTCGTTGATCAACATATATACTACTTATACTAATTATGGTGACATATCCTCTATAATACTAAGCTCCCTAGTTTTAAAAAGCTCACATTCAATTGAGGTCTCCAATTAAGATTGGGCCACCCAATCTTGATCGGGTACACAAATTCTCAATGCTTTCCGATTCAATTTTGTTATACTACACAAAATGCTCCTTCATTTTTTAGGCCTCACAATTAATTGATGCCTTCAATTTAGAATTGGTTTAACTCAATTTTGACCGGGTCAACAATACTAAGCTCCCTAATTTTAAAGGCCTCACAATCAGCTGAGGTCTCTAATTGGAATTGGTTCACCCAATTCTGATCGGGTCACTAATTTCTCAAAGCTCTCCCATTCATTTCTTTTATAGTATACACCATGCTTCCTAACTTTTAATACACCACAATTAGTTGACGTCCTCAATTTAGAATTGGGTCATTCAATTTTGACCAGGTCAACAATTTTCCGAGGAGCTCTCCCATTCAATTATTTTAATTCACTATGTTCCCTAATTTTGAAGCCTTTTCATTCAACTAAGGTATTCAATTTTAGATTTGGTGTACTGTTTTGATCGGGCCAATGATTTTTTAAATCAATCAGCAAAAACAGGCCTATAGAAACATATCAATCTCGCGCACGCTTCTACCACCTAGAAAAACGAAATGCCACCATCTGATACAGCAACACCAATAGAGTACATGCAGCTACAGACGCGGAAATTTCCCCAAATAAATATGGGTTTATTAGCTGATAACAATCACACCACGAAAGGCCCACCAAATCACTGTTTTATAGAAAAAACACTACATCATCTCCCTGCCCCGCCGAACTAAATATTCCACCAATTCAAAAATATAAGGGGTATTAATTTTTTGAAAAGTTAAATTCCTTTAACTTTGACCAAGTTTAGAGCCAAAAAAATCAACATCCACAATATTAAACAAAATGTTATGGACATTCATTTCATGATGAATCTAATTATATCAATTTGTTATTGTGGATTTGGATGTATTTACCTACAAATTTGATCAAACTTAAAAGCTTCAATTTCCAAAAAAGTAATACACCTTGTATTTTGAAACAGAGTGGGTATTTTTATCCAACTACATCAACGACGCAGCAAAGAGCGCCCAACCGTTGTAGTTATAAGTGAAAGTCTATACTGAAGTCATGCATCGAAGACCTAAAAATATCAAATGAGCCTCATGTTACAAAAGCTCTTCCACATAATTTAAAAACATCTTTGCTAAAAAAATCATTAAAGATTCAGAAATAAATGGACGTTGCAACAATTGAGAATAGTCCGATTTCATTTCGTTGATCAACATTATTGCCGACACATGAGGATCTGATCGATGAAAGAATTACTACATAGCTTCAGTTCTGACATATATACACTACCTTCTGAACAGACGAACTACAAAAATAATGCTGGAATGCAGTTTGTACTAGACCAAAGTGCCACAGGCGGACTTGGAAGGGTCGTAGAGCGCAGGAAGCAAGTACTTCCTGCCATGCGCGCCATTGCAATTGTAGCTCGCCCCGGTGGCCTGGTCCACTTTGAGGTCGCCGGCGTATCCAGGGTACGCGCCGTTGCCGAAGACTCCTGGGCAGGCGGTGGCGGCCTCCAGCGGGGCGTCGCTGCTGCCCTGGTAATACCCGTCGCCGAACGGGTTGGTCGCCGCGCCGGCGAGCATGCTCGCAAGGTTCATGACCATGGCGTCCGCGCCGACGTCGCCGTTGGGCGCCATTAGGGGCGCGTCCTGGGGGCCGTAGGCGGGCTGGTGGAAGGGCCACGCGCACGCGCCGGGGCACTGCGTCTCCGGGTTGCCGACCCAGATGTGGGTCGTGCCGGAGCTGGCGTCGGAGCCGTGCAGGCTGCACCGGCCCATGCCGAAGCCCTCCACTGCCACGTCCTGCGCCGTGAAGACCACCGCGACGCCGCCTTTCTTGGGGCTAGCCGTCGCGGCCAGGGCGGTGATCTGCTCAAGGGTCAGTGACTTGCCCATGGAGCACGCGCCGTCGGAGAGCTGGTCCGCGAGCAGGACACGAGTCTTCTCGCCCGCGCCGTTGGACTTCGCGCTCGCGGGGGAGAGGTACTGCTGGTCGATGGTGCTCCACCACTGCGCGACCGACGGCGAGGCGGCCTGAGGCTCGGCGGTGAGCGAGAGGAGGAAGTCGAGGATCACCGCCTTCTGCGCCGGCTTGAAGCTGCCGTACCAAAGGACGGACACCGCGATGTCGCCGTGGAGCACGGCGCCATTGTGGTAGGAGAGCATGTCGGCCGGGTCCGGCCGGTACAGCTCCATGCGGCGCCTCGCGCCCATGCAAAGCTGTGCCGCGCTCGCAAGCATCACCGCTGCGAGCAGCACTGCCTTGGCACAAACGAATGCCATCTCAGAGGACTTGTGGCTGTGGTCGAAGAACAGAGTGTGGCTAGCTCAAGCTGACTATAGAGACTGACAGATGGGAAAGAGGTCGATGAATGTGTGATCGATGCTGAGATGTGAGCTAAGTGAACGGTAAACCGCTTATTTATAGAGAGGCTTGGCCATGGCACCACCGGCACCGGGCTGTGGTAACAAGTTCCGGGATGCTTCCGTCGGTCACAGGCATGCATGCAGATCTCGAGGGACACACAGCTGTCCGCCGCTCGTAGCAAAGGTTGCCGAGTCTTGAAAACTCTAGCCCCGCTGAGCTGTTGAGGGTGAGGCTAGAGCGTAAACAATAATCCGTAGGTCAATGGCTTGGCCACAAACAGCCGGAGATGGGCGAGACACAAGAGCTGGTTTTGCCTTCCCGGGCAGTTTGATCAGCAGACAAAACGGCTGCGCGCGCGGGCAGGGGACACAAGCGATCCGGTTTACAGTCGCTGGATCACGTTGCCGATCGGGTGCACAGGCTGCGTCTTTCGTGCTGTGACAGTCTGAAATGATACACTAATCTTTGCTTCAGATCAACGGACGGGGCTTCGACGTGGCAGCTCGTGTGCTGGTTGCATTGTATCACGGTCAGCTGGATGTTGGTGGTGCAGAGAAACGGGTCACTGCCATCCTTCCTCCCTCCCTCGGATGCAACCTTCACTGGTTCACCGCATGGCAGTATGTAGCATTTGAAGAGTGGTGTGGGTTGGGTCTAGTATCATCTTTGCATGGCCGGATGGCCCCGGTTTTGGGAAGTCAAAATGTTCGATCTCATCCGTATAACTGAGCGAGGAAGCTTCTCGTGAGGCGCTGCCCACTTGTGATGGCCTCTGCTGATAAGGATTCAGCAATCTGCAGTGGGAGAAGAATAAAGGCATGGTGGAACTTCAAAGCTTTTTGGATTCAAAGGAATTTCAGAGGAATTTTAGAAGATTTATATCATTTCGAAAAGATATATTTAAATGTGTTGCTTGATTCGTTGGATTCGTTACGAAAAACACCTAAGCTTTGCTTTGCTTTGCGCTCAATTGGACGGAACATGTCGTTCACTCAAACCTCTTTGTGTTATTCATTTGTTTTCCTGTGGCATCAAATATCCACCGCTCCAAGTTCCTCTGGTTTACTAATTCTATAGGATTCAACATGACATGCCACTTCCATTCCATGTTTTTCCTGTGCTTTAAAACCCCTACACATCAAAGAGGCCCTGGATTTGAAACACTCGTATGGGTTTTAGGGGGTGTAACAGGCATACTCATTGTCAAGCATCACCACATCAGACAGGCAACAACCATTCGGAAACGGTAGTTACTTTTCTGGGTCAAATTTAGAAGCACAAATGAAGGTCGCTTCACAACAACACAAATGTGTGATTGAAGAACAAAGTAGTTGCGTCTCATGCACGGTAACCTGTTCCAGGGCTCTCTTCAAGTTTTTCCTTCTTTGTTTTTGCTACTTTATCGCTAGTTCGGAGGCTGCTTGTCCTGGTTTTGGCAAGACAAGTGGTTGCCTCCTAAAGGAGAAGGCAACCATGGACAAATGCAAGAAGGTGTGCACTTGCCCTCGACCTGACATCTGAAGTAGATGTCATCTGAAAGCAAAGACTAGAAAGGTGACCTCATAGGATACGGGTCCGAGGATTGTGTTGCTTGGTGTCATAGTTGTTGTGTTCTCTTTGGGGGTACCTCTGCGAGCAGGGAATCGGTGTGTTGGCGGTTATCGGGTGTAGCATGTTGGGAGCTTATGGAGGTCTGTTTATGGAGTGGTGAGTGTTCATGCTTTGGAAGTAGTTCGCATGTGATCATGTTTGTCTCAGTTTGGACAACTTTTTTCGTCAATTAAATGATAATTTTTTCTACTTAATTAATGTACGAGGCAAACCTGTTTTCAGGGATCTCTTCATAGAAAAATAAATATAATTTTATCGTCAGCTCACATGCCGCTTGTCCTGGTTGTGATAGGTGATTTGTTGCCTTCTAAAGGAGAAGGTAACCAGGGGAAATGCAAGAAGGCGGGTGCCTGTCCTCGACCCGACATCATGAAAGAGAAATTATCTGGAAACAAAGATAAGAACATTGGCGCCATGGATAGCCGTCCGCGGCTGCTTGATGGATGCACCATCGATTTTGTATTTTGTGCTTTTTGATGTCATGATTGTTGTTTTTTTTGGAGGGGGGGGGGGTACCTTTGCAAGCTCGCGATCCATGTGTCCGGGCTTTACGGGTGTAGCATGTTGAGATCTTATGAAGGTCTTCTTGCGCGGTTGTGAGTGTTCATGCTTTGGAAGTACTCCCCGTTCTGAAATATAAGGTGTATTTTTTTTAAAGTCCAGCATGTGCATGTTTGACCATGTTTTTAGAAAAATAAATCAATATCTACGGTGCCAAATTTATATAATTAGATCCATCATAAAACGTATCTTCATATTTATTTATCTTGTGTTGTAGATGTTGATATTTTTTTCTACATTCTTGGTTAACATATTCCGGAACGGAGGTAGTAATTGGCAAGCTGTCATGATTGTATTGATTTTCGACGCTTTTTCTATCTTCTACTTCATTAATATATGCGAATCAAATATTTTCCCCCGGAAAAATATGTCAAACTAAACTAATCTTTGGTTACCGGGGTTTTGTTAGGTTTAGGATGAAAGTTCTTTGGAGAATATCACAGTTTTGTGTCCATGATGATAAATTGGCATATGCCTGCATTATTGCTCGAATACAAACATTTTCAGGTATCCTTTACATTATTGCGCAGAAAGCCAGTGCAGCAATTTCCTCTTTTCTTGTCTCTGAACAGGCGGTGTTGCAATTTCTGAACCGATAGGCCTGTACGCGGTGCGGCAAAAGTTGCAGCAACGCCTCTGCGAAGATCACACGCAAGAAGCAGAGCATTTCAAAACAAAACAGAGCATCATATCTCATCGATCATCCTATACACAGTACTGCTACAACGTATCCTTACAAATTGCACCATAGTAAATTACACCAAGGTCGAACAGGTGGACGTGTCAGGGTCGAAGAGCGCGGGAAGGAGGTACTTCCTCCCGTTGGCCCCGTTGGCATTGTAGCTCGCCCCGGTGGTGGCGTCCACCGCCAGGTTCCCGGCGTAGCCGGGGGACGCGCCGCTGCCGTAGACCCCCGGGCACGCCGTGGCGGCCTCCAGCGGCGCCTCCCTGGGGCCCTGGTAGAACCCGTCGCCGAACGGGTTGGTGACGGCGCCGGCGACCATGCTGGCGACGTTCATCACCATGCCGTCCATCCCGACGTCGCCGCTCGGGGCCACCAGCGCCGGCGCCTGGGGCCCGTACGCCGGCTTGTGGAACGGCCACGCGCACTGCCCGGGGCACTGCGAGGCGGAGTTGCCGACCCACACGTACGCGGTGCGGGCCGCGGCGTCGGAGCCGTGCAGGCCGCACCGGCTCCGGCAGAAGCCCTCCACGGCCACGTCCTCCGCGGTGAGCACCAGCGCGATGCCGCCCTTCCGGGGCTTGGCCCTGGCGGCCAGCGCCGCGAGCTGGGGCAGCGCGAGGCTCTTCCCGAGCGAGCAGCGCTCGTCGGAGACCTGCCCGGCGAGCGCCACCTGCGTCGCGCGCTTGGCGTTGGCGCCCTTGGCCTTGGAGAGGTAGAGCTGGGCGATGGTGCCCCACCACTGCGAGACGGACGGGGTCGGCGCCGGGGAGGCGGCGGTGAGCGAGAGGAGGAAGTCGGAGACGACGGCCTTCTGGGCCGGCGTGAAGCGGCCGTACCAGAGCACGGTGACCGGGATGGCGCCCTGCAGCACGGCGCCGTTGTGGTAAGTGAGGAGCTCGCTGGGGTCCGGCTTGTACAGCTCCATGAGCCTCCTGGCTCCATGAGCCCCCAGCGAGCCGTGCGCGAGGCTCAGCAGCAGCACCGAAACCAGTGCAACTGCAGCATGGCTCGTGCTCGTGCACGAGAAGCCGGCCATTTTTCTCTCGGTGGCTTGGAGCTAGTGTAGCTCTGCTGAAGGCTGATGATCTTTTAGTGGAGGAGGTGCACTACGTGTTTGGGTGTGGTTTAGTGAGCGGCGACGTATTTATAGGTCCGTGCAATCGTTCTCCGCGTGGAAATGGAATGGCACGTCGGGGTTTCGTGCACCCTTCCTGGCCAATGGCCATACGGCCCATGATTTCTCCACTTTGTGTTGCCGCCTTTGTTTCCGGTTCCGGTTCGTGTGGCTTTGGGGTTTCGGGTTTGACTCGGTGGGAGGCAGCTGGATGATTCGTATGGACCGAGGGCGACGCCCCCGCCGATTGTGTTGTCTTTTCCTCGCACGCCAGACACTGGCCATGCATGGAGGTTTGGCTGAGTGCTTCCTCGCCACACTCAGATCATGAGCTCAATTATGCAAGGCTTGCTAGTACGCCACGCGTAGTGCGCTGATCAAAGCTGAGCTGTGATAATGTCTGTACCGCAACTAGTCCTAGCTACCAAGTGCAACACATGCCCATGTACGTGTGTCTGTCAACTAGAAGGCAAATGTCTCGAATTCCCGCATCTTTCACCATCACAATTGCGATATCGTTAGTAATTTCACACCACTTTTTAAAAATTACATAAAAGACCAATGACCAAGCGATGAGCGCGTTTTGACCCCGATTACAACAGCTGGGGGCCACCTATCGGCCCTACGTGGCAAACAAGTGGCGGCGCGGCATGACGGCTGTTAACGGCTCGCTTGGACGTGCCCGTTTGGCTGATCTGGGATTGATTCGAGATGCAGCCGTCCTCACCTCCTCGATGTCGTGC